>NC_081350.1:41629584-41694584 GCF_029784015.1 Lycium ferocissimum | reverse complement strand
ATTAACAGAATATACATATATTTTTTTAAATCTTTGTCAATTTCTGGTTATAATATAAGTTGGATTTTATTAATTATGATTTACAAATGATTACTGTGATTAACAGAACAAATGGAAATTGCAAAGTCAAAGGCACCTGTTGAGTTATTGAATTGGAATGATATTCAAAAGATGAAGTATTCATGGAATGTTGCATGTGAAGTTTTGAGACTTGCTTCACCCCTCCAAGGTGCTTTTAGAGAAGCACTGGTTGATTTCACATTCAACGGCTTCTACATTCCCAAAGGATGGAAGGTAATTTAATACTATGAAAATTAAATCTCATACAAAATTTGACGTTCTTGCATATCTTGTTTATTAACTTGATTTGACTTATATACACCAATAGTTTAAAGAATTTTTACACTGCCAATATATTCTAACATTTTGTAACATGTATCATTCCTTAGCTTCAAGCTTAAGGATAGTTACATCTAGGTGACAAGTTAACTTCACGTGTGTTTATTGAAGTTTACCCATTACGTACAACAGTAAAGTCATATATTAACTATGTTGCATTAAAGTAACTCAATTTTATCCATTAAAACAGTAAAGTGTTAAAAATTATTTTTTGTCACATTAAAATAACTGAACTTTATTTTATATAACAGTAAAGTAATTAAACTATTTTTTGTTGTATTATAATAACTTAATTTTATCCTCTATAATAATAAAGTCACAAAAGTTTACTCTCTCTATAATAGTAAAATAAAGTTTTGCCATTACAATTGATCAAGTTCAATCACTTTAATGCGACAAATTTAGTGACTTTGTTGTTATTATGAGTATAGATGAACTACTTTAATGTAATATAAAATTAATCTAAATTCTTAGTATAGTCAGATTTCTCCATAACAATCATCCTAAATAATATTTCACTAAAAAACCAATTAGTTATCTTTGGAAGCGAATTTTCATAATTATATTATATATTCTCTATAACAACATTTTGCTATAGCAGCCAAAAAGTATTTGGACAAACGATGTTATTATAGAGAAATTTAACTGTATATTCTCAAAGTTACTCACTGAAAGTAAATTCTCTCATTTTATGCAGCTATATTGGAGTGCCAACTCAACACACAAAAATCATGATTTTTTTCCAGAGCCAGATAAGTTTGATCCTTCAAGATTTGAGGGTTCTGGTCCAGCCCCTTATACATTTGTGCCATTTGGAGGAGGACCAAGAATGTGCCCCGGAAAAGAATATGCAAGACTTGAAATACTTGTTTTCATGCACCATTTAGTGAAAAGGTTCAAGTGGGAAAAAGTTATTGCTGATGAGAAAATTATTGTTGATCCAATGCCTGTTCCTGCTAAGGGACTTCCTGTTAGACTCTACCCTCACAAAGCTTAGTCAATCAAATAAATACTTATTCACATTGTGTGTTTACATCAGATTGATTTCGACTTATTATGATTAAGTAATTTGATGACAAAGTGAATATATATATATATTGATTGACCATGCTTGTGTATGTTATGCATTTGTTGATTAAGTGTAGAACACCATGTGCAGCGGGTAAGTTTTTACCGGTCAGCTATGTATATTAGTTTGGGATAAAAACTTATATACGTTCGGTGTTAACACCAAACTAATGCAAGACAAGTATCTTTTGAACATACATTTATCACAAGACTATGATTGTTTTTTTGCTATGTATTTTCACTTTAAATTGTAATCGTTAAAGTTAATTTATCAATTAGTTTGGTGTAATATTGTGCGCGAATAAGTATTTATCTAATCTCAACCTTTATTTAATGAAGTTTATATTTCGAGATGTTTTTTCTCGAAGATGTATACACCAGACTAGAACCTTGGTTTTCAATGTAAGGTGGCAGGCTAGTTTTCTATGGATTTGATATTCTTTTCTTTGGATATGAATAAATAGAGAGTTTATTAAGTTATGTGCACTTACTATTTAAGGATTTTTTATCAATAGATTAAGTTGATAGACAATAACAGATAATTCAGTAGGGGCTGATCTACCATTGAAGATACGGATTTTACAAACGGTAGAACTTAGTAGTTTGTTCTGGATCTTGGATCTATGTTAAGAAATTTACTTAATATGTATAAATAATCTATTATAAATTCAATTATTGTCATGTCTTAAAATTCAGAATCCATAAATTTAAAATTTTTGATGCACTCTGCTAAACTCAATAATGATAACTTGAAGATTGTAGTAATAACCAGTTAAATTGAACTAACAATATCTAAATTAGAATATATAACTTAAATCTATTAATAAATAAATAGATTAGCCAACCATGTTCTCTAGTTAGTTATATGCAAGTTCCAACTTGGACTTATAATTTCTTTCTCTCGAGTCCTAACATTCTTATCTTTCTTTATTATTTAGATAATTATTATTTAACAGATTTTTAAAGATTGAGATGTCTTTTTCTTGTACACCATTTAATAATATTGATCTAAATTTATAATTATAATTTGTGTACCAGTGCTTTGTTTGTTAGAAAACTGTAAATGGGTATTCTAACCTCAAAGGTGTGGAGTGATAGTGATGACTGGTCCACAATATTAGCTTCTTGTTCAAAAATTTTAAACCTCTTTGGTTATTTTGTAATTTGGGTCATTATATATTGTGATTTTGTACAACTCACTAAGTCAATGGGTCTTTGTTCATTCATTTTTCAAGCATGGCGTGAATACTATACTTCTTAATCACCTACTCCTCCCGTTTCATATGGTTTTTTTTAGCTTAAGCATACTTCTTAAGAAATTGTTTACTCATAAAAAATTAGAAGTGTTTTGTATTAACTTACTCCTAATTAAATGCCTAGAAAAAAAAGCTACTTAATAATTCTTGATTATATAAATAAGGGTAATTTTAAAAAAAAAAAAATAAGATCAATCTTCTGGAAATCTAAATCACTACTTATTTTGAAATAAAATGAAAAATCTAAAACACTATTTATCTAGAAATGGAGGAAGTAATACATAATTTACGGAAACAAAAAAATTCATTCCATGTCTTTGGTTAAATAAGGAGCAATCTCTGTCATCACCACATCTTTTGGTGGTGAGTGATGTTATTCTTTTTTAGCCAAGTTCAATGTATTTTTTCTCAAGCAAGCAAAATATCACACCAGATTAGCATAGTCTAGTGCCTATTAAAAGGCAAAACACTCGAAAGTTAAAGATAGAGACATTGCACACACCCACCAAATCCCTTAGTGGTATATAATATTACTCGTCTTGAGCCATATTCAATATATTTTTTCTCAAAAAGGCAAAATTATCACACCAGATTAGCGTCGTGTAGTGCTATTATAGGCGAAAGCATTTCCTACTTGAAATTTTTTGTTCCGGAAATTCGAACTTGAGACCTCCAATTAAAGACAGAGAAATCACATCCATTCACCGTATCATTTGTGACGTGTGATCAATATTGTTCCTTTCGAGCCAAGTTTATATTTTTTTTAAAAAAAAAAAAAAAAGTCACACCATTAAAAATATCCTTATGGAGTATTATGTGCCCTTTTTTTTGTTTTTCCTCTTCTTATAAGTGGGATTGATGTTTCCCAAAAAAAGAACAAAATTTCGAAAAAGTTTTCCGCTGCCAGGGTTCGAACCTGGATTCTTATAATCAAGATAGGAATTGCCAGTGCTACAGCGGAATTTGTTGTTATATGTCTGCCAACATAATTTACTGTATGATTTAGGAATGGAATCTCTCTCTACCTAAATATCACAAAAAGTGTATATCTTAATTTAAACAGGTTAAGATTAGTAAAGTAGATAGATTATTAGCTTGATATTCGTTAGTTTGTTAATGATTTTAATTATAAATATAGGTTATTGGCAATCATATATTGAATGTTTTTTTTGGCTTCCCACTCAGTGTCCGGTACACGTATTGGAGCCCGACTAATCCGAATTCGAGCCGTGTAGGCTCTTTCAGGGGAAGGACTCCTTACCAAAGACTTTTCCATACTCAGGGCTCGAACCGAGACCTCTGATTAAAGGAGGAGTAGTCTCATCCGCTGCATCACATCGTTTGGTGGTTATATTGAATGTTTTTCATGACCTTTGAAATTACGTTTTACTTTCTTGAATGTTTCTTTCTTTTCTTACATTTTACTTTCTTGAATAGTTCTTTCTTTTTTGTATTCTTTTTTATTTTCGGTATTCATATTGGGGCTCGATTTGATTTGGTTACGCATCAGAAAATCTCACATTAGGGGATAAAACACTCCCTAACAAAGACAACTCCATACAACCCTCTGATAAGGATGAAACCACAACACTTAATTGTTTTTTCTTGAATAGTTCCAATTCTGGAATTATGCAACTTTAGAAGAAGAAAAAAAACAAAACAAATGAAAAGTGGTCCAGTTACTATGATTTAAAGTTGTCATATCTATTTTGACTTCATTATTTTGATTGCCCAAATAAAATTTTCCGATAAACCAATGTCCATAGCTTCACTGTGTTCATAGAAACTACATTAAAATAATGTCTTAGTGCATGTATAACTCATAATCGTTATAGCTCATAGATTTTATGATGACGACAGTTTCTGTAACAAACCCAAACTCCTCATTGTATTAATAAGAACTTGAACACGATTATAACTTTGGAATAGTAATTGCAACACTCAAACTACTGAATTGCCATGAAAAATACTGAATAATAAGTAACTAGGGGTATAGATAAGAATGGGGATGAGAAGATACAAACACTTGAGAAGGGAGATGAGGAGAAACAGACTCTTTACTCAACAATAAGCATAAACCCATTTTTTTCAACTTCTAATCCTTTTTAACCAAACGCTATTTGGGCCTGGATAACAAATAAAACTCTTCCAACATTTTACTTGGCCCAATAATCTTTCAACATTTTACTTGGCCCAATAATCTCAATTGAATCAGTCTCATTCAGCCCTTCTAGCCCATAAACCCTTACGAAGTTAGTTTGATTCACAACAATTTCTACCTCTGATGTTAATTATGTTTGTACAATATAGTTTGTGTAAAGTATTCCCAAGGGTTCATAAAATCCTTCGACTACTCTACTAATAACCTTAAATTTTTAAGACATCTCAAATAATAATTTTAATATGAATTATTCTTGTCCTATTTTCCCATCCATATCAGTCACAAATCACAAACCATAAGTTTCTGATAGAGAGTTCGCCACGTGTATCATCCTTATTTATTATATATAGTATAGTTAAATACTTTTCAAGCACACATGTTCTTAACATTTAACATCTGATAAACATTCTGGATCCTCCTTGCTAAATTATAATCTTGCAATTCTTATGTATATTTGGGTCTAATGATTATAAAGCTATTGCATATAAAAACCTATAATTAAGTTTCATGTCGTTAAATCAATGTTTAGTTGTTAAAAGAGATACACAGAAGAACAATATAAAACTATTTATCCTTTTTCTTTCTACCATGACTACTTCTTAAGATCTTTTCACGTGTCAATAAAACACCATGATTGTCTCTTAGGGAATATTTGAATAAAATTAGAGTAAAGTCACATAATTATTCTAATAGTTGTTATCGGACTTGCTCTCATTCCTGAATTTTAAGTCCTTAGATCATGGACACACGCATTAGTCAACGCGATATCATTTGATTGGAAAATTTTACTGTATACACATAAATAATGTATGATGTCGCTTCATTGGAATTTTTATCAAACACACATATAAATAATGCGTAAAATAAGGTATTTTAAATGTCGATATCCGCTTAATAATAAACTACCTCACTATGCATTGGAATATTAACATATACTCCCTTTGTTTCAATTTATGTAAATTTATTTTCTTTTTCCGTCCTAAATGAAACATCTTTCCTAATTTTAAACAAATTCACTTTATGAAGATTTCACACTCAAATATTCAACACTTATTTCAATCACAAATTTTAAAAGTCTTCATTTTTTTTTAAATGTCGTCTTGCAATCAAATGAATATTAATTAATGAATTATATGTAAGTTATTCAGAAATAAAAAATTCGCCACCATAGTAAAGTGCACGTTTCCAATTCCTTTTTTTTTTTTTTTTTCTCTCTTTTATTGTATAGTATTTTCTTTTTCTTTTTACTAAAATGGCCAACTTGAGATGACTTGACAATTGACATCCCAAATAAGCACATACGCAACAGCAGTCAAAGATCCAATATTGACTTTAAGTGAAACACACAGAAATCCATGCTCACATGACATTTAGCATGTGAGTGACTATACCTTACGTATTCCATTGATGCAAAAAAAGAAAAGGTGAAGGAAAAATGAGATAAAGATTTGGCCTTTACCAATCTTCTGACAAATTCATTTTTTTAAAATTCAATTTACGGCGTAAGGTATGATCATATAAATTTTAAAAAGGTATAATCACTTCCAAAATTGTAAAAAAGTGATAGTAAAAATATATACGTTAATCATATAAATCTTAAACCTCTATAACATCATTGTTTATCCGAATATGTTATAACAAATGGTTACTATGACGAAATACTGTTTCAAAGGAAATTTAATTGTTAGAGTGAAATGTATAGAGAGGTCTGATAGTGTATCAGTAATTCCCTCAATTAAGTTCATTAATTTTATGATGTCATGTTTGCAACATAAATCTTGTTGAGATTATATATATTTCACAAAATCAAAATTGAGCAACATGTATTTATTCATAAATAGAAAATGTTTGACTTGTCCAACCACCATCTTGTCCGGTTCTTTCTTCTATATTTATTAGTATTTCCTTTAAATCCAAGATGGAAAAAATTATTAAATCTAATTTTATCTACAAATAAATACATCCACATTCCAAAATCATATTTTTAGTATGAATTTTTCCTCTTATATTCTCTTCTTTGCCTCACACATTATTGAGTTTTGATTGAGAAGTCATTGCCCATGTTATTTCTAATCAAATTAAGATGTTTTTTAATATGAACATTTTCAAATATGCCATATTGGACGAGTGTTTTAAACCCTTACTACTAATTCTAGTACAAATTGATCAAGTCACGTTAATACAAATATGACATAATTAATGAAAGGTCATGTTTATATTAAGCTCATGTGTCACAAAATTAAAAGACAAGTAATGAGTGCTTGTTCGTAAACCAAAAAAAAAAAGTTTGATTTATCTAACCACCATCTTGTCTCGTTCTTTCTTTGTAGTTATTAGTATATTCCTTAAATCTAAAGTGGAAGAAATCATTAAATCTAGCTTTATCTACAAATAAATACATTCACACCCCAAAATCACATTTTTAGTGTGATATTTCCTCTTCCATTAATTCAATTTACAACATAAAGTAAATTAATTATCTCATTTTCCTTTCATTTCTCATAGTGTGAAATAATATATTCCACAATTAATATTGGTTTTTTAGATTTGTGAAAAAACAATAGTGAAAAATGCCTACATTATTCATAAAAATCTCAAACCTCTCTATAACAATATTTTTTTATCACAACATTCTTTAAATAATGGTTGTTATAATTAACGAATACAAAAAACATATAATATAATATAACTTCTATATAAGAAAATCAATTTCAAAGAAACTTGATTCTTAGAGTGAAATGTTATGGATGATTGTCATAGAGATTTTGATTGTATGTCGTTAGTTTCCTCATTTAAGTTCATTAATTTTATGATGTCATGTTTGTAATGTAAATCTTGTTGAGATTATATGTCACAAAATCAAAACAAGTAACATGTGTTTATTCACAAATAAAAGGTGTTTGACTCGTTCAACCACTACCTTGTTTGATTCATTCTTTTATTTATTAGTATTTTCCTTAAATCCAAGGTAAGAAAAATCATTAAATCTAAGTTTATCTACAAATAAATACATCCACATCCCAAAATCATATTTTTAGTATGAATTTTTCCTCTTCTATTCCTACTTTGCCTGTCACAATTTATTAATTTTTGATTGAGAAGTCATAGCGCATGCTATTTTTTTTTTAAAATCAAATTAAGATACTTTTTAATGTGAAAGTTTTCAAATATATAATATTGGACAAGCGTTTTTAACCTTGTTACTAAATCTATTATATAACTTCTGCAATTCTATTTCCTTCATTCCAAAATATGTCATTTTAGTATAGAAAGTTAAATAAAGTCCAAACCAAAACCAATATTAAAGTATCAACAGAAAACTTATGTTTTGGGATTTAGAGGAAAAATACATAAAAGGTCATATAATTAAAAATTCACAATAAAAAATGTGAATTTTATGTGTGAATGCATTTAGTTGTAGATAAAGCTAGATTTAATGATTTTTTCCACTTTAAATTTATGGGATATACTAATAAATACAAACAGAGAACTAGACAAGATGATGGTTAGATGAATCAAACATTTTTTGTTTACCAACAAACACATGTTAATCTCTTTTATTTTTGTGACACATAATCTCAACAAAATTTATAATACAAACATGACATTATCTATTAATTAATGATGTCATGCTTGTATTAACATGACTTGATCAATATGTACTACTACCTCCTACAAATTGTGGCATCAAGAATTCAAAACAATAATTAGTAATTGTTTTCAATTATACTCTTATATTAAAGAACTTACTTCTTCTTAATTGCGCTTAATTCACAAACAACATCTAATAAATACGTGTAACTTAGTAAATGATATCTTGTATTTATTTTTCCTAATGAGCGTGAAAAAAGCTAAAGCAATGCATATTTTGGGACGGGGAGAGTAATACATATTGATGTAGTACATATTGATCTAAGTCATGTTAACACACATATAACACAATTAATAGAAAATGTCATGTTTGTGTTATAAATTTTGCGGAAATTATGTGTCGCAAAACTAAAAAGCGAGTAGCATGTGTTTGTTCATAAACAAAAAAAGTTTGATTCATCTAACCACCATCTTTTCTAGTTCTTTCTTTATATTTGTTAGTATATTCCTTAAATCCAAAGTGGAAAAAATCATTAGATCTAGCTTTATCTACAAATAAATACATTCACACCCCAAAATCATACTTTTAGTGTGAATTTCCCTCTTCCACTCCCTACTTTACCTGTCATAAGTCATTGATTTTTGATAGAAAGTCTCTCAATAAATCAACATGTTTTTAATGCAAATATTTCTAATATATAATATTTAGAAAACCCTTTTTTTCGAGTTTTGCAATTCTGGTGCATATTTGATTGTAATGCTAATAAAGCTAATGAATATCATTAACTTTTCATGCTTAAAATGATGTTGACTTGCATTGTATGACAACTTATTGCCTAGATGGTTTTGATTAACTGGACTTAGTTAAAGAAAGATCTCAAACACATTTATTCTGTTTCATGTTATCTAAGCTAATAAATAATAAGATTTATAATCAATCATAGGAGAACACCTTAGAACTATCTTTTATCAAGATTACCATTTAAGATTCTTTCACATCTCAATAGAACTACACAGTTAGTAAAAATACTTTTTATTTTTATTTTTTACTTTTTAAGAGTAAGTAATTTTCATAATGAGATGTACCTAAAATAAAACTACCACTTAAATTTTTTGAAAAGGCAACAACTAGAAAAATATCACTTATTATGAAACGGAGGAAATATTATTTTTCCATTCCATATGAATTTTAGCTCGATAACGTACGAGAGAGTTAACTATACTCAAAATTCAGAAATGAGAATTCCACACCATATTAAATCTACTTTTCTAATTTTATTTTTTAATTTTCTCTTTTTCTATTGGCTCAACTTGACGTGACATCCCAAACAAGTACATACGTAAAAGAAGTCCAAACAACAAATATTAAAGTAGGCCCATCATAAACTTCTGCTCACAAATTCTTGACATACGAGTGACTACACAATAGGTCTTCCCTTGATGAAAACAATATTTTTACTCAAAATTCAAAAAATGAATAATTCCACACCATATTAAATGCACTTTTCCAATTTCATCTTTTTATTTTCTTCTTTTTTCTCCAATTTTTTTTTTTTTTCAATTGGCTAACTTGACGTGACATCCGAAGTAGGATAAAATATCTAACGGTCTTGATTAAAGTGGGCCCACATAAACTACTACTCACAGGAACTTTAACGTGTAAGTGACTATACCCATAGGTCTTCCAGAATACCAAAAAAATAAAAATAAAGACGAAGATTAAAAACTATAGAGAGAGCTCTATATTGCTAAAACATTCATTCATTCATTCATTTGTATGTGTTTTTATCACAATTTTTTTGTCATGTGTCTTTAATTATAAAAAGTAATAATTATAACGTTTTAATTTTTAAATATATAAAGTTTTTTTTTTTAAATTAACTGTCATACTTTGAAACCTTTTTATTTTTTTTCCATATGAATTTTAGAAGTACGATAATAAGATATTTAGAATTTCATCTCTTTCTTTTCTTCTTTTTCCCCTCTTTTAATTGGCTTCAGTTGATGTAACTTCCCAGATAAGTATACGTAGATAGTTAACAGTTCTGACTAAAGTAGGCCCCACATTAACTCCTATCTCACATGAAAATTAAACGTGTCAAGACTACCCAATAGGTCTTCCCTTGATGTAAAAAATAAAATAAAAATATTCTTACTCAAAATTCAAAAAATAAAAGAATTCCATGCCATATTAAATGCACTTTTCCAATTTCATCTCTTTATTTTCCTCTCCTTTCTATTGGCTCAACTTGTCGTGACATCCCAACTCCCAAGTACTTACATACTCCCTCCGTTCCAAAAGAATTATCTTCCTTTCCTTTTTAGTCTGTCCCAAAAAGATTGACACCTTTCTATATTTAAAGACAATTTAACTGTACAAGATGATTTACAACCACACAAATATCTAAGACTTATTTTATCCCACACATTTCAGAACTCTTCCTTTATTTCTTAAACTCTATGCCAAGTCAAACTAAGATAATCTTTTTGAGATATCCCACCTTATCCTATTAATCTTGAGATTATTTTATCCCATCTTTTAGATGAGATAAATTAGTCTCCAGATAATTTTATCCGCGTACCAAACGACCACTTACGTACTAAAATATGCTCACATGAACTTTTAACATATGAGTGACTACACCATAGGTCTTCCCTTATTACAAAAAAAAAACAAAAAAACAAAAAAAGACGAAGACTAAACAAACTACTACTATCTCTCTCTCTCTATAGCTAAGACAATTCGTTTCATAACTCTGTGTGTGTGTGTGTGTTTCTTTTTTCTCTCTAAGTATAAATATTTATTTCTCTAATTGGTAATTAGCAGTTACGGTGTTTTGCAAATCATAATCGTAAAGTCAAGAAAGCTTCTATCGATCCTGGTAAATTTACCTTTTTATCCCTTCATTTTTTTTTTTACCTTCTTTGATCATTCATTTCCTTAATTTTTATTCAATTCAGGTTCTTATTAGTAGTTCTATTGTAAAAAAGTTTAGCTTTTGTGTATTTTTTTTTTGTTGTGTAATTTTGGAATTCGATGAAAGTAGAAATGTAGCGGTAAATTTACGTTTTTCTCCTTGATTTTGCCCTCTGATAATTAATTTTAGTAATTTTTGTGATTTGGAATTGAAATTTTTGTAATTGGAAGAAAAATGTAGGGGTGAAAATTGCAATTGGAGTTTTTTTAGTTCTATTTTTGACAAGGTTAGCTTTTTTTTTTTTTTGTCTTTCTGTGGTTTTGGAGTAGAAATGTAGAGGTAAATTACGTTTTTCTCCTTGATTTTGCCCTCTGATCATTAATTTTAGTAATTTTTGTAATTTGGGATTCAAATTTTTGTAATTGGAAGAAAAATGTATGGGTGAAAGTTGCAATTGGAGTTTTTTTTTAGTTCTATTTTTGATAAGTTTAGCTTTTTTTTTTTTTCTTTTTCTTCTGTGATTTTGGAGTAGAAATGTAGAGGTAAATTTATGGTTTTCTGCTTGATTTTGCCCTCTGATCATTAATTTTAGTAATTTTTGTAATTTGGAATTGAAATTTTTGTAATTGGAAGAAAAATGTAGGGGTGAAAGTTGCAATTGGAGTTTTTTTAGTTCTATTTTTGACAAGTTTAGGTTCTTTTTTTTTTTCTCTGATTTTGGAGTACAAATGTAGAGGTAAATTTACGTTTTCTCCTTGATTTTGCCCTCTGATCATTAATTTTAGTAATTTGGAATTGAAATTTTTGTAATTGGAAGAAAAATGTAGGGGTGAAAGTTGCAATTGGAGTTTTTTTAGTTCTATTTTTGACAAGTTTAGCTTTTTTTTTTTTTTTTTTTTTTTCCTCTGTGATTTTGGAGTAGAAATGTAGAGGTAAATTTACGTTTTTCTCCTTGATTTTGCCCTCTGATCATTAATTTTAGTAATTTTTGTAATTTGGAATTGAAATTTTTGTAATTGGAAAAAAAATGTTGGGGTGAAAGTTGCAATTGGAGTTTTTTTTAGTTCTATTTTTGATAAGTTTAGCTTTCTTTTTTTTTGGAGTAGAAATGTAAATTTACGTTTTTCTCCTTGATTTTAGCCCTCTGATCATTCATTTTTCTTAATTTTTTAAAGTTTTTTCTGTTCTATTTAAGGTTTTTCTTAGTTCTATGAGCCCGTTTGGATTAGCTGACTTTTAAGTGCTGAAAGTTATTTTATAAATAAACAGTTACGTGTTTGGATAAAAGTACTTAAAGGGGTTTTAGAAGTAAGGGTAGTATTGGAATTAACAGAAAATATAAGGGATAAAAGGGTAAAGTTGTTGGTTAAACCAAAATGGCTTTTAAGCCAAAAAAATAAGAGCCTGTTTGGATTAGCTAAAAAAAAAAGTGACTTTTAAGCAAAAGTGCTTAAAGTATTTTTTAACTGCCGAAAGTTATCTTATAAATAAGCAGTTACGTGTTTGGATAAAGGTGTTAAAAGGTTTTTTAGAAGTAAGGGTAGTATTGGAATTAATAGAAAATATAAGGGATAAAATGGGTAAAGTTGTTGGTCAAACCAAAATGGTTTTTAAGCCCAAAAAAAAAAAAAGTTGGGGTTGAGCAACTTTGTGATTTTGGCTTATTTTAAGCACTTTTTAACTTAATTTAAGCTGTTTTTTATTTTTGCTAAACACTCAAATAAGTAAATTTAGGTTTTTCTCCTTCATTTTGCCCTTGGATCATTCATTTACTGATATATTATTATTATTATTATTATTATTTTTTTTTTTTTTTTTTTTGAGTTTTGCTGTTTTCAAAATTGAGGTTTTCTTTAGTTCTATTTTTGACAATTTTTAGCTTCTTTTTTGTGTTTATTGAAAGTTTATTTTTAGAAAAATGTAGGGGTGAAAGTTGAAATTGGAGTTTTTATTTGTTCCTTAGTCTTATTAGTTCTTATTTTGACAAGTTTAGCTTCTTTAATTTATATTAATGTTTTTTGTTAATGTAATTTTGGAGTTGGCTGAAAGTTAATCTTCCTGGTTTTATGTTTATTTTGTTTTCAATTGAGGTTTCCGTTAGTTCTATTTTTGACAATTTTTTTTTTAAAATAAATTTAAGGGGTGTTTGGACATAAAGATGTAGCGGTAAATTTACGTTTTTATCCTTGATTTTTTTGTTTTCAATTGAGTTTTATTTTGACAAGTTTAGCTTCTTTTTTATTTGTTACTGTAATTTTGGAGTTAATCTTGCTGGTTTATGGTTAAAATTTGGGTTTTTTTCACTGCTTTGGGAAGAAAAATGTAAGGGTGAAAGTTGAAATTGGAATTTTATTAGTTCTATTTTTGACAAGTTTAGTTTTTTTATTTTTTTATTTTTTATTATTTAATAAATGCTTTATGTAATTTGGAGGTTGGTGGAAGTTTATCTTCATGGTTTATGTTTAAAGTTTGGAACTTTTTCGATTGAGGAAGTTTGAGTTGAAGATAATTGGAAGAAAAATGTAGGGGTGAGAGTTGAAATTGGAAGAAAAATGTAGGAATGAAAGTTGAAATTGGAGTTTTTCAAATTTACATTTTTCTTCTTGTATGCTTCTCATCATACTACGTCGATTGATACAGAGAGGAAACAAGGTTACTCTGTTTTACAAGTGTTTGTCCTTGTGAGCAGTGGCGGAGCCAGGATTTTAACAAAGGGGGTTAAAAAATATAAAGAAGCAGACAAACGAAGAAGCCAAGGGGGTTCAACGTCTACCATATATACATAAAAAATAATTTTCACCTTGTATATCCGGTGTAATTTTTCGCCGAAGGGGCGAATCCCCTTGGCTCTTACTAGCTCCGCCACTGCCTGTGAGTCTACTGAGAAGAATTGGGTCTTGGTGAACTAACCTTTTCCTTTCATGCTTTGCAGGTCTGTGGAGGTGCAGTTTGATTTTAGAAATCTTCATGCAGAAGAAATAAGTCAGATTGAAGCTTTTGTGGTGTAGCTGCTTTATCTGAAAAAAAATGTTGGAGGCTCCAAAATTTGTTGGTCTTATAGACCTAAATCAAAACCTGTCACAAAATTTTTACCATAAGCTTGGTGAAGGGTCAAACATGTCAATTGAGAGTTATGGTAGCTTGCAGATGAGTAATGGTGGAGGTTCTGTTGCAATGTCAATGGATAACAGCAGTGTTGGATCAAATAATTCTAACACCCGTATTTTAGACCACCAGGGCATCAATCGCGTCCACAACAACTATTCTGTTGCAGCTAGCGTAAACAGGGGGAGAGTTTCTAATGGGTTGAGCAATGATGCCCTTGCTCAAGCCTTGGTTGATCCTCGATTTCCCACCATTGGGCTTGAGAATTATGATGAGTGGACAATTGATTTGAGGAAGCTTACCATGGGACGAGCTTTTGCTCAAGGAGCTTTTGGAAAACTGTATAAGGGAACTTATAATGGTGAAGATGTTGCTATCAAGCTTCTAGAAAGGCCAGAACATGATCTTGAGAGGGCTCACTTGATGGAGCAGCAATTTCAGCAGGAGGTCACGATGTTGGCAAATTTGAAGCATCCAAATATAGTGCGATTTATTGGTGCATGTCGTAAACCCATGGTGTGGTGTATTGTGACTGAATATGCAAGAGGGGGTTCAGTGCGTCAGTTCCTAACGAGACGACATAACCGAGCTGTGCCATTGAAGTTAGCAGTTAAGCAGGCGTTGGATGTGGCAAGGGGGATGGAGTATGTTCATGGCCTGAATCTGATACACCGTGATCTGAAATCCGACAATCTACTGATTGCTGCTGACAAGTCAATCAAAATTGCAGACTTTGGTGTTGCTCGTATTGAGGTGCAGACTGAAGGAATGACACCAGAAACTGGAACTTACCGCTGGATGGCTCCGTAAGCATCTAGACTCTTTAGCAGCCTAGCTAAATCTTTAGCAGTTCCAGTTTTGGGCTTATTGAAAACCCTATACTAGAGCTCATAGCTTTTTGACATACTCTTTTTTTTTTTTCTTCTCCTTTTTATCAGTAAGCTTTTTAACGTAATCTTCTGGGATATGTTTAGCTTTGTAGGTTACGTTTAAAATTTTAATTTTTGTATTTGTGCATGTCAGAGACTAGCCATTATTCACCAAAGAATAAGGAGAAATCATAGCAAACATAGATATTTTCGTTCCAGCATGATATTTTAGAAATATTGTAGCATGCTGGATCCCTAATTTAGAACTGAAGCTAAAAGCATGGAGGTCGATGGGTTCAAGACGTGTATATCCTTTTGATCGGACCTCATTGATTGTGATTATATTTTCTACTGTATATGTGCTGTTGCTAAGAGGAAGAAATTGTTTCTTCCAGTCAAACTTTTTAACTTAGTTATGTGCCTGTTAATCAAGGTCAAAGACTTGATCGACTTAATTTTCTCTTTCAATTTCTTTCCCTCCTTTTTCCTTTTCCTTCTTGTCTGTGGCTTGTAATTTGATCAAGTTAGTCACATCCAATTGCCTGTCCTAGTTGTGAATGAAGTAGGTGCAAACCTTAGAGACGAGGGGTCAAATCACACCAGAGACAAAAATATTTCTTTCCATCTGCCTGAACCTTGGTGGGTGTAGTTACCCAATACTTGTGCTGGTGGGAGGTAGCAAGTACCGGTAAAATAATCGAGATGCACGCAAGCTGGCTGGGTTACCATTATCAAAAAAATAAAATTGCTTCTGGTTAGTCTAGCTGAAAAGGGTTGAGAGGTACATTAACTACCTCAATGGGTTCACTTTCAGGACATGTCTGAGAGATATGAACCATAATTCTGCTCTTATTGAATAGGTAGATGAAAGCTCTTTGGGAAGTATATTATCTCTCCTTTGTGATGTTGACCTTCCATCGTCATCTTTAGCATCACCTCTTTCTTCAGAGCAGTGGGGCTCTTTTGGAATGTTGTATGGGTAAGAAAGAGAATGGGAAGGTGTGAGTCACCAGATATCTCTCTCTTCATGGGATGACATACTTCCACATAGTAACATACTTAGGTTCGTTGCTGCTGGACAAACTTGAAAAGGAGAGGGGATGAAACTTTAATGTCTACTGACATATATCTCGCTTAGAGTGGAAATTGGTTGCCAAATGAAAGTTTTAAGTTTTATGTAGTCGAACAGTATTCCTGTTTGCTTGGATCATGCCAACTTTCTCAAAGCACTGGAATGAACCAGTTAAAGAAGGATTGCTTAAGACATGTTAATACACTGGTGTATCTGGAAGCAGCAGATAGATTTTAAGTTTGTGCAAGTGGAAGTCATTGCTCTGTTGGAGGATGTCTGCTTTGAAGGAATTAAGCAGAATTTATTAATCACTTTGGACTGTTAAAGTTCATGGAAAATGGTGTGGCTGGTGCTGCCTTATTATCAACTGAGGCGCTTTACCATTTATTTGGAGTCATTTCCGGGATGAAGATGATAATTTCTTCATTATGGTGGAAATTTTGGTCCTTAAGCAGGCATCATGGATGCTTTTCGATTACTCTCATCTTCTTTTGCATTGATTTGTGCTTCAATCCATGAACAGATGGGTGGATGCTTTAGTTTCGCGCCCGAGTATCTTATAAGGCAGCAACAGGGAATGTAGTGTTCTTGATAATAAGAGTGATAGACTTTTCTCCAAGATTGGCTTGTTCTCCTTCATAATTTGAAAAGATGCAAAGTAAAAAGGAGATTGGGAATTTAGTATGTGTTATAAGCAAGTACATGTATTCCTCTTTGCAAGTGTTCTGGAATTTCAGCATGGGAGGTATATCGAATCTTACTCGGTAATGATGATACTATGCTTGGCTTAATGCTTCTTTTGAAAGATTGCGAGTGGATGTGGAAGACTGGAAATAGCGCCTTTTATTCAATGTAGATATGTCCCTGAAGAGGCACAAAAATGCTAGGTGATTTCTTCCAATTTGCCTAAGTCTTGGAGGGCGAAATTACTTGATACTTGTGTTGGAGGGATATTTTGCAAGTACTTGGTAAAATTGTCGTCACCCTGCCACAGGCAAATACTTGGTATTTAAGTGGAGAAGGGTAAAGTGACAAACCCATGATCGACCGAGTTCCGAACCAGAGCCCATGATCTTCGAGGATTTCTCGGTTATCAAAAAAAAAAAACGTAAATAAGTTTATTCTTGGATATAATCAGAGGTCAACACTTTTGAGCCTCCCAACTTATTTATGCGATTGTTATAATCGTAATATTTAAGCGAACAATTAATGGGTTACTTTTTGGGGTAAGGTCAATTGTGTGTTCAAAAACAGAAATTGGTTACACCATAACTCACGTGTCGTCTTGCTCATTAACATCTCGGAAATATTCTGTCATAGTTAGGGCAGTCAAACCAACGCTCATACGAGCTCCCGACGGTTCATTCATCTAACCATACCTCTTTTAGTATCTTCACTAGCTCGAAGTTGGAAAGAAGTTTATTCTTCTGCAGATGTTTTTGGAAGGAACTCCACGAGGGCCTTACGGAAACAAACCTCTACAACGATAATGTGGATTCTCCTCTGAGGTTCTACATAGACTTTTTCTATTAAAAGACTCTCTCAATCTCTATGGAAAGGTACAAGTGGAATAATTGGCTCAATCTTCTCATGAACCTAAATCATTTGTTGAAATCTCCGATCATTTTTTACGTAGAGACGTCTTTTTAAAAAGCGTAAAAAGCGACAATGTGATGTTTCTAGACTCTACAACGGTTATGGGGATTCTTCGTCGAGTTGCTACATGGACTTGTTCCATCCATAGGACCATCTCAATCTCTACGAGAAGTTAGAAGTGGAATATTTGGCTCAATCTTATCATCACTCTAAATCATTTGCTGAAACCTCCGAGTATTCTTTGTGGAGAAAATCTTTTTAAAAGCAAAAAGCGACAAGGTCCATGGAGTTTGAAGTGAAAAACTAGAAGTGAAGCATACAAGTTATGGGAAAGTACATATACAAGTAATCTTCTCATGAGCCCGAGTCATTTGTCGAAACGTCCAATTATCGAAGGTAGTGTTCTTAAAAGCGAGAAATGCAAAAAGCGACAAGGTCCACGGAGTTTGAAGCAAAAAGCGAGAGTGAGGCGCACAAGCTACAAAAAGTAAATAATGCCAAACATATAAAGATTTAGTACTATAACAATGCAATTAAAACTGATTATTGCATCCAATTTACAATAATATTGATAATTCAACTCCTCAAAGTTGAAATTCAAAAAATTAGACCCTTACTCGTTAGGATCACTTTGCGCGTCATTGCTTAAAGTGCACACTTCTCTGAAGTGCATGGCTTCGAGCGATAATCCCTTACTTCACATTACTTAAAACGACGACTTTGAATATCAATGCCGGAGAGATGTGATTCATGAAGAAATCAATGCCCGGTAAAAAGAATAATAAGAATGCCTTGTTTGGTATTTAGTCTTACAACACGTCTTGCTAGACTTGATGTGACGAATTCCTTATTTTAGTTGAAGTTGATCTTTTAGAAACAAAAGGAGCACGAAAACCCTTAATGATTAACTAGTACAACTAGTTAAGTTGGGGAGAACCTGCCTATTGTGACTTAGTATTTCTGACGTCTTACTTTTATTTAGAGGCCGATCTAGGATTTCTAGAACATGGGTACACCACTAAAAAAAAAAAAGAAAAAAAAAAAAAAGGAGGGAAAATGTATTAAGTAGGAATTGATCCCTATTCCTCTAGGTAAATAACTCAACATTCAACCAAGTGCACCATGCAACATTCTTGGAGCATGGGTGTCATTAGTTAATATTATACCAATTATAGAAGATATGTATATAAACCACCTAGTTTTGCAGAGAGACCATGGTTTCACGTGCACCATGATTTACCAGATAAATCCGCCCCTGCTTTTAATGCCTTAGATTTCGTGCAATCCACTCGGGAGTTGGGAGACATTACCTGATTTTTTTGGACGATTTAATTGCTTCAAGTTGACTAAAAGTTGATCGAGTTATCACATTCTATGTTATAATGGTCCTTTGCATGAACATACTCGTCGAGTGGGTGTGCCATGGCCGAGCGTACTTCATGCAGACTCTTCAAAATACAGAAATTAACAAAAAAGAAAATCGCACATACCTATACCGATACTCTCATACATATGATAAAATACATACCCACAAACGAGTCCATGCCATATAATATGGATCACATGTTACCTTTATTTGCTGAAGAATAAGTATATTTGAAGCACCCAAAGGTGTGACCTAGTAGACAATAAAGTGGGTTGAGAACCACGCGGTCTTAGGCTATGTTGCTCGGACTCTTCAAAAATGTCGGCGGGTGCGCGTCGGATCCTTCAAATGTAGTGCATTTTTGAAGGATCCGACATGGGTGCGGTCAAGCTGGTCCGGACACCACGGTTATAAAAGAAAAATACTAAGTATATTTGAAACATTGCAAAATTTTAGATTTCTCCTAGAACTCATCTCCTCTGAAAATGATAGAAAAAATGAATGCATCAAATCTGTTTTGGGGGGCGGGGGTGTCCAAATGGGCTTGATTTGCCAACTCTGTTCATATGTATTAGAAACACCAAATTGATTTTAGAAGCACGCATAGGTACGTAAGAATATATTTTATGCATTACACGTGTATGAATAGATTGATTGTGGTATTAATTCATGCATTTGCATGGCTGATTGTTAAACTAAAATCTGTGTTTTATTGATTTCTGTCGAAAGATCTCCTTGGGTGGCACAATCTGGCATATAAGGTACAAAATTAATGACAACAAAGAAAATTATTTCAATTCATTTATTGTATTGTTTCCCTGATATTTGGAGTTTTCCTGTATTTGGAGTCTTATTTAAGAATTGCTAATCTTGATTTTCCTGGAGTCTTTAGGATACTGCCCTTGGAAGCTCAGTTATTTGTTTCTCAGGCATTTATGGCAGCTAGAATTTAAACCTTGAATTAGATCATCAATTCAGGATGAGAGTGAGAACATGATATAGAGTTGAATAAAATCCCTTTCCATCTGGTGGAGATTGATTATTTTATCAAGTTTTGAGGGTAGATTTACTGAATGATAGAGCTGGCATTTGTTGATTTCTTTTGTCCTGGACAGAAGTATCGTCATCAGTTTTCGTTTGGTTTTGTTTCTTACATAATGTTTGAGATGAAAGTACATTCTTTATGAGCTAAGTAAGTTGGAGATTAAGCTTTTGTTTTCTTGAGATACTGTGACAAACGGAGAAGTCTCTGTTTCTAATAGGGTTCTTGAGATACTGTGACAAACGGAGAAGTATCTGTTTCTAATAGGGCATTTCTTTTAGACACTAATCAAAGAATAGTGTTCATGTCTGCCTGAAATATTGTTGAAATGTCCGGGATTTAGGAGGTTGGCCTGGTGAGTGGTGATAATTTTGGTGAGCTGGTGCAGTCGTGAAGCACCACATCCCCGCGATAGTGGATGATGTAGTGAATATAAATCTTCTCTGTATGATAGTAATAGGCTAATATGCATGAATGACTTACCTTGGAAATATAGACGGAAGAATATGCTTGCTTTTGACCAAAGTTGATGTGATAATGAACAATCTTGCCAAAAAGAAAAAGATATTAAATGATCTTGCCTGAAAGGTGGGGATCGGATCTCAATATCTGGTAAAGCTTGTAGCTCTGTATGTGCAGCAGTTTCTGAAACTGTGTACAATTCTAATATACTGAAATTTTGACTCTAATTAACCTGAGAAATGAAGTTACATTTCAAGTTTCCTTTTGAAATGCTATTTATTCAACATTCTGCGGATCCTATCGTGTTTAACATTATCATTCTTTTTTGCTATTGTTCAAAGTTGTTAGCATCTGTGTATTGTTGTGGACTGCCTGAGCGCGTTTTTTGTTTTTGTTTTTGTAGGGAGATGATCCAGCACCGTCCATACACCCAGAAAGTTGATGTTTACAGTTTTGGCATTGTTCTATGGGAGCTTATAACAGGGATGCTTCCTTTCCAGAACATGACTGCTGTGCAGGCTGCTTTTGCTGTTGTCAACAAAGGTGTCCGTCCAACGATCCCCATTGAGTGTTTGCCTGTCTTATCTGAGATCATGATCCGCTGCTGGGATGCTGAGCCTGATAATAGGCCAACTTTCTCTCAGGTAGGGGTGTCAAATAGGCGCGTTGGATTGAGTTATTAAATGGACGGGTTATTGACCCGCCCATAAGTTATTTGGGCTGAAATGAGTTGGGTTAAACACCCCCCCCCCCTACCCCCACCAAAACAAAAACCAAACAACTTTTACTGAGTTTTAATTTCTCTGTTTGTTCTTTAATAATTTTTTAGTACCTAATAAAACTCTTTTTTTCTTTATTATGGCTATATATAACATATCAAAATAAAAATAATGTTTTTTTAAAAATATTTTGACAAGATTTTTTCATGCGTCGATTTGGGCTACATATCAGTCCAATTTTTTTATAGGCTGAAATAGGCTGAGCTAATAAATGGACGGGTCAATGACCAGTCCAAACTTGGGCTGGTTGGGCGAGTCATATTTTCATGGGCTAATTTTGCCATCTTACTCTCAGGTGGTCGGAATGCTTGAGGCGGCTGAGACAGAAATCATGACTACTGTCAGAAAGGCCCGTTTCAGGTGCTGCATTCAACCTATGACTACAGATTGATTCGGGAAGGAGGAAACTAGAGGCGAAAGATGCTGGATGGCAAAACTGATTTCGGTCCAGCATGTGTATCTATCAGGCATAATTTCTTTATTCAGATAGAAAAAGGGAGATAGTTATGAGAAAAACTTGAAACGTTTCTCTGTCGTATTTTGTTTCTTTTCTTTAAACCGTGGATTTAAGACGTTGACTAGTTGGTAATACAGGAGGATATTATGTGTATTTATGCGTGTCCTTTTGTGGCTGTGTTTGCTTATTTTTTCTCAAAGTAAATCAGGTTCCTAAATGCTGATCTATGGCCATGCCATTAGTTTTTGTGTTATGCTCTTATATTTGTATAAGGTACAGGAGAAATACAACGCCTAAAGAGCAGTAAGGCACATCTATGTCTATGGTAACTGGTAAGTGTGCAAATTTGCAGTATGGTAACTTTTCTGATAGTATTGTTTAGATTTTGGGGACCATAACTTCCTCAAACTCTTTTTGAAGGATGTATGGCCACTTTTCCTCCTTGTTTTTGAAAAAAATAGTCATTGTCTTTGAGGTTCAAATTTCGTAAGTGACAATTCCGATATTATCCGGGAGTTCCACTTTTCGGCCTAGTTTTTGGACCAAAACTTCCTCAAACTCTTTTTGAAGTGTGTATGGCCTCTTTTCGGCCTTGTTGTTTGAAAAATAGTCACCATCGTGGAGTTTCAAATTGCACAAGGAACACTCCGGACATTATTCAGGAGTTTCACTTGTGGAAGTTGCCCCAATTTGTTTTAGTGAGATCTCTGTATCATATGCTTATAGACAATTTCTTGTTTAATATACTACACACGCTTGGAAAAATTACTTTAGCTTTTAGATGTTTGGGTTCATAATGTAAATATTGAATTACAGTTCAAGAAACAGAAACCAAAACGCAACCACAAGACTCATTCATTTTCTAAGAATGTATTACATATTGAATTACAGTTCAAGAAACAGAAACCAAAACGCAACCACAAGACTCATTCATTTTCTAAGAATGTATTTTAATTGACTCTCAAAGACAACGTATTTAACTTGTTTTCCACTTGAGGTGAAAACTCCACCCAAAAGTCGTTTTGGTAAAATATGTAGAGTAAAATCTGCATATTTTACTTGTGCCGAGGATCTACCGGAAACATTTTAACCTCCCACGGTAGGGGTAAGGTTTGCGTACATTCTATCCTCCCTAGACGTTACTTTGTGGGATTTCACTAGATATGTTGTTGTTGTATTAGTTCTAACTAGTGAAATTCTCCGCTCTTCGGGATGTCCTAAAATACATGAGCTAATTTACAATCAGATAATATTTCATTACCAAAAGCTAATGACAAAGTAATATATATGCAACAAAAGAATTTAGATCATACACACAATTGAATGATTTTACTAGAATGCATATGTATACGCATATATTACTCCACAGAATATCCTCAACTCATAAGAGTTGCAAAAAGTCAAAACAGAAACAATTAAATGGGCACCAAGATGTAATGCCACTTCAGTGAGTTGAAAATAAAGAGTTATGAATATTACAAGTGAAGCAAATTTAAAGATTATAAATATTACAAGAGAAACAAATTTAGTCAATTTTTTTTTTAAATGAAGAGAATGGAGGCAAACTAAAAACAAGGTATGTATTATCGGGAAAAAATAAGCTTTTTGATTGATTCAGGGCGTCACCCCCATTTAACGAATTACAAACCATTGAGGGGTGCCTCGGCCCGGGAAGGGGAGAGTGGCCGAATGGTGAAAAGCGACTTTCAAACCATTCCATTCTCAGTCTTCTTCTCAACCTCTCCTCGGTCACTGAACTGGGTTACTGAACTCCACCTTCTCGGAGTCCCATTTCAGAAAGTCAGGTCGAAAGCAAATGGATTCTCATCTCAAGTTGCAGAAGGCCAAAATTGAAACAATTAAATGGGCACCAAGATGGCACTTCAGTGAGTTGAAAATAAAGAGTTCTGAACATTACTAGAGAGGCAAAATTAAATATTATGAAAATTACAAGAGAAACAAATTTAGTCAAATTAAAACAAATGAAGAGAATGGAGGCAAATTAAAAAAAACTGTCAACATGACACAAAAGTAAGGTTCCACGTCCTCGAGACAAAAGTAAGCTTATTAACAAACCTTGATTGAATACTGAGATAAATGTTTGCACCCTCAGTATCTATCTTTAAAAATAATGTAATCCAAATTTAGCAAATACATACACCGATAAACCTACAAAAAGCACCAAATTTAAAATCAAGGAAAACAAGTGAAATTACAAAAGGAACCCCATAAACTAATATGCTAGACTCTATTAGTACTTAAACTTCCACCGATTAAATTAGGAAAAGCCTTCAAACACATATTAAAAAGAAAAAATACATATGAAAAATAAACAATTCACCAAAAATCAATAGAGTAAAAAAGAAGAAAAGAAATAGCTTAGACACATTGAATTATAGTTTAAGAAGAAGATTGAGATTTTAAAGAAGAAAACTGAAGAAAAAGAAGGAAAAGAGGGACTTTAGGAGGAAAAGTAATAACGGAAAAGGCTTAAATATGCCATCAATTATCGGAAACGACTCATTTATGCCACTCGTTAATAGTTAGCTGTTATTTATCCATCGAACTATTAGAAATGGTATTTCATTTACGCCACTCATCAATAAGTTTGATTTATTTATCATCATTCTACTTCAAAATGACTCATCCATGTCATTTTTCATTAATGTCGGTTTTACAATACCAGATATAACACATGACCTCCAACTAGATTATGGTTGTGGGTGGATAGAGTGTATGGGTCGATTTTTTTTTTATTAATTTGGGATTTAAAATTGGGTTAGTTTAATTATAGACCTCTAATTAGAGTACGTGTTATATCGATATTATAAAATCAAAAATAGCATGAATTAGTCATTTTGATAATGGACGATAGTACATAAATGAGTCAAACTTGATGAATGGCGATAAATGGGCTTAAATCGTTGATGAAGTAAGCATAAATGAACAAGCCAATCATTAATTGATTATATTTGAAACCCTTTTTTCCATATAATATATACGGAAAAGACCAATATGCTATCGAACTATCGAAAATGGCTCATTTATGACACTCATTAATACAAGTTTTATTTACGCCATCGAACATATAGTTGTATTATTTACGCTTATCGAATTATAGGAAATGGTTCATTTAGGCCATTCATCAATAGTTTGACTCATTTATGCCATTACTTCACGCTAAAATGACTCATCCATGCCATTTTTTATTAACGTTGGTTTTATAATACAAGATATGACACGTACTTCCACCAGAGGTTCATTTACATCTAATTAAACCACCAAATTTTAAATATCAAATTAAGAAAAATCCGACCCATACACCCTACCCACCCACAACCATAACCTAATTGGAGGCCACGTGTCATATCTTGTATTAGATAACCGGCATTAATGAAAAATGACATGGATGAATCATTGTGGTAATGAGTAATGACATAAATGAGTTAAACTATTAATGAGTGGCATAAATGAATCATTTCTATAATTCAAGATAAATGCGTTATTTCCTATCGATGTGGATAAATAAACCAAACTATGACGAGTGACATAAATGAAATTTATTTCCGATAAATAAATTCAAGATATTTGAACTTTTTCCCTAATATATATCTATATAAAAACCAAGATTTTACCCGTGGAACGATTTTGCTGATCATTCCACAATTTCTCTCTATTATTAACGCAATGCCTCCAAGAAAAGAACTCTGCAGGAATTTTATGCGTGGCAGGTTAAAATTTATTTATTTTTGGTTACATTCAGATATATACTTTATTATATGCACAAATAATTATAGGGTTCTTGATAAACCCCTTAAACCTGCATATCAAGATTCTTGATTTTGTGTTTAATTGCTTCCTTTATACTTATAACTCGTCCTTTATTATGGATAAAGTAGTAAATTTGAGTAAAAAATAGTTCTTTTGAACATTGTGTTTAATATTGATTGGTAGGTAAAAAAAAATTTGGGCTTAATTTACATTCACATATACTTTATTATGCACAAATATTTATAGGGTTCTTCATAAACCCATGAAACCTGCATATCAAGATTCTTGATTTTGTGTTTTATTGCTTCCCTAATGTTTATAACTTGTCATTTATTATGGATAAAGTAGTAAATTAAGTAAAGTTGCTTCCTTTTTGAACATTGTGTTTAGGAAAAATAAAAATAAAAATTGGGCTTAATTTACATTCACATATACTTTATTATGTACAAATATTCAAAGTGTTCTTGATAAACCCCTGCATATCAAGATTCTTGACTTTGTGTTTTATTGCTTCCGTTAATACTTACAACTTGTCCTTAGTATGTATAAAGTAGTAAATTTGAGTAAAGTTAGTTCCTTTGAACATTGTGTTGGAGGGGCAGGCAAAATTTATTTTGGGCTTAATTTACATTCACTTATTTAGTATGCACAAATATTTATATGGTTCTTGATAAACCCCTGAAAAGTTCATGTCAAGATTCTTGATTTTGTGTTTTATTGCTTCCTTAATACTTATAACTTGTCCTTAGTATGTATAAAGGATTAGGTTTGAGTAAATATTAGTTCTTTTGAACATTGTATTGGAGGGTACCTGAATTGAGAATGAATTTAGAGGATTCATGTTGCTGACTGGTTGTTTTGGATTAATGGGTAGTTGATTGATTGTTGTATGGTCATTGCTAGGAGTGGCAAGCGGACGGGTCGTATTGGATATGGGCGGGTCAAAAATGGGTTAAATAAAGACGGATAAAATATCCGACCCAAACATATTTGACACAGATAAAATATCCATGGTCATGGTCTTCATCAAAAAATAAAATATCCATGGTGAGAACACAAGCTATAAGCCAAAATAAGCAAAGACTCGCAGAAGGCAAGAACTCGTGAAAAATGTTAAGCAGACAAATAAGTATTGATAACCATATTATCCATCTGGATATCCTTTTTTTAGTGGATAATGTGGAGAATATTCATATTTAATCCATTTTAAATGGTCAGTTATCCAACCCATATTTAATGGGCCAGATTGGATGGTTACTTGTTTTTTAACCAGCTTTCCCTAATCATAGCTAGTAAAGCCCTAAGCTCCAATACCCAAGGGTGTGGCCTAGTGATCAATGAAGTGGGTTGAGAATCATGATGTGTCAGGTTGAAATCCCCAGCGAAGGTAAGTATTGAGTCATCACATTGGTGCTTTAGGGGTAGGATGGTCTTTATCATGGTATTGAAGTCAGACCTATCTCAATTCATTGTTCCCCTATATTGTGCCCCATCTTATATTGTCCACGCTCCAAATGTCCAGTCGGGCATGCAAGGGTGTTAAGTCCCACATTTATAAAAAATATTAGGTGATCTTGTCCAAGCTGGGTGGACAAAGTTACCTAGTATTTGTTCTGGTGGGAGGTAGCATGTATGCCTTGGAATTAGTCGAGGTGCTTGCAAGCTTGCGTAACCCACTGTTATAGAAGAAGAAAAAAAAAAAAAAAAAAGGTCCTGAGCTTCAAACTTTTATCATCTCCTTATGAACTTCTTGATTTGGCAGTTTTATCTATTTTCATTCACTAAGGAAATAAAGAATTTTCTGTTGGGTTATAGAATTTCTCGGATATTATTTCCTGCTTGGGATTGGCAAAAAGTTTAAATTGTTGTTTTGATAGGCCTTCAACAAGTCTGTTACTTCTGAAGCACAAATTCTCAACCAACTTTCGAGTAGATTACATGAACCATAATTTGTGAGGAACACAGAAAATGCGGTTTGGAGTAATATCAAATTTCTAGAATTTCGGTTAATGTCTACATGGAATTGATAATCAAAATTGTGATCTTTGCTAAGGAGTCTATGTACTTATCTAGGCAACTAAAACACTGATATGAACTAGTGACTGAAACTATAGGAGGCTCAGGGCTCTGAAGTGCTAAGGTGCAATTGAGGTTTTTTCTGTGTTGTAAAAGTTTCCATAAACATTTGGTTGGACACTTTTATAATATTCCAATGAACTAAGATGGAGATCTTTGTCTTAGAAAATAAAATTAACGTCTTTAACTTAAAACAGAGAAAATATTATTTAAATTAGTTAGTAGTTTTTATAGGAGTCCAGTAATGCTTGTTTTGATTAGGTTACTTTGTGAAAGTATGAAAAACAGGAACTGATCGTTGTCTTATTTCGTCCAGCTGTCAATATGGTGAACGTTGTAAATTTCAACATGCTGCCCCTCAACAACCGAAGCCAAATCCATTTGGGTTTGGCAGCCAATCCGCTAATTTTCAGAGTACAAATATGCAGCAAACAAAGTCCAACCCTTTTGGTTTTGGTGTTCAGAGCAACTCCCAGCCAAGAGGGTCCAATGATTTAGTGCTCAAACAGAATCAATACAAGGTACTTTAGCCGTTACTCTCTAATTATAGCTAGTTCCAAAGCAGATTATGTTTTCTATTTATTTATTTAATATAAATACTAGGCTCTCCCACAGTACCATTTTGAGGAGTCTTCACTCCATGTTCTCAAATTTACTTGCTAATACATGATAAGGGGTAAATACTCCCTCCTTCCCAGTTGATGTGACATTCTTTCCTTTTTAGTGCAGTCCCAAAAAGAATGACATCTTTCCATATTTAGTGACAATTTAACTTGAAAATGCTCATTTTACCCTTAATGAGATGATTTATAGCCGCACAAATTTCTATGACTTATTTTGACCACAAGTTTCAACAATCTTCCTTTCTTCTTAAACTCCGTACCCAGTCCAAACGCTGTTACATAAATTGGGATGGAGGGAGTAATAAGAATGTAATTTTTTGGGGGGTTTAAATATAGAAAAAGGAATGGATTTCGGTTAAACAATGTATACAGTCCTTTTCATTAACTGAAAAAGAAGTATCGATAGCGAGACTTGCTAAGTAATTTCATATGCTATTTGAAAATTTTCTTTATAAGGTCACCTTATGATTGCAAAAAGGGAATATTACCACTGATGCTATCTTCAAACTAAAAAGTCACATGAATCTAAAGGAAGGTTGATTAATGGAAACATATGGAGTTAAATATTTTTATACATAAGTATGTGGAGTTTAATACTTTTGTGGTAATTAAAGTTTTCTACTGTTAGTAGTTACATACTGTCGTCGTCATCAGCAACAGTTTACTGGTGACTGGTGAGTCAATATCTATATATGCTTTTGTTGAGACTTTCTGCATTGTTTATTTATCAGATTAAATGACATATTTATGTAATAGAAAACTATGATTATGAACTTGTGCATGAGTATGTGTAGGTTCATATTTATCCAGTTTTCTCGGTGCTATGAAGAATTAAAATGAATAGATAGGTCTTATGATATTGTAAAAGTCTACATGATGCTAATTATTTTTTTTTTTTTTTCCTGTTTAGCCTTTTGAAAACAAGTGGACTCGTTCTGCAAGTACCAACAGTTCTTCATCGCGGCCAACTGATAATCAGCCTGTTGCATCTAATCACTCGTGAGTACTCTATGGCCAAAGCCTTTCCGTTTTGCATTTATATTTATGATTTAAGTGGAATTTTAATGGTTTGGTTCTGCTACATGTGAAGCTGCGCGGATCCCGAGTCATGCAGATGTCATATTGTGGAAGATTTTAATAATGAGAAGCCAATGTGGTTGCTTACCTGCTATGGTCATCGTAAAAAGTATGTTTTAGATCTTATCTTTAGTCTTTACTTGACACCCTTTGCTAAATCAGTTTGCCTCATACTTTGAGTTTCTCTCATGAATAAGATTTTTGTTGGGCTAGATATCTAGCTTCTTTTATTACTATTAATTGGGAGTTTGGGATATGAAAATCCCGAACCCTCTCTTTTATTTGCCAATTTAAGTACTCATCCAGCTTCTTTTATTATTATTGAAGGTTAATGAATGGAAAATGAAGATCTCTAACCCTTCGCTTTCATTTGCCAATTTTTTTTAAATGAAAAGGTAGAGAATTTTATTACTTCCTCCATTCCAATTTATGTGATACTCTTTCCTTTTAGTCAGCTTAAAAAAAATGACCCCTTTCTGTATTTAGTAACAATTTAACTTCAAACTTCCCAATTTACCCTTATGAGATAATATATAGCTACACAAATATCTATGATTTATTTTAAACCACAAATTTCAAAAGTCTTCGTTACATCTAGTCAAATACCTTCACATAAATTGGGACGCAGGGAGTAATAAGTACCAAGAAGGTACCAAAAGTAGTACATCAGTTTTTTTATTTGCCAATTTATGTGCTTTGATCTCGTCAGACAGTTTGGAGACAATTCAACAGAGTCCATAGAGTTCTCTCTCTGCCCTGAATGATCTACTACTCAAAGAACGAATCATGCATTAACACAAATACTAGTATAAGTTTTTATGTGCTTTTCATCGGCTATTACACTCATATTTGTTCTTCTAATTTGTAATTGACCAGTTTATAACTGCCTGTCTTGGGAGATGATGATTTTCATATCTTAGGGTGTGTTTGGCATGACAGAAAATGTTTTCCATGGAAAATATTTTCTTGGAAAAGAAGTCGGTTTCTTACTTTTTTTCTAGTGTTTTGTAAGTAAGCCAAAAAATATTATCCGAAGAGCATTTTTATGTAATCTAGTAAAACACTATGGGGTTGGAATGGGTGGGGAGTGGGGGTTCGGGGAAGGTTAAGAGGTGGGGGTTCGGGGAAGGTTAAGGGGTGGGGGTTGGGCGGGCAGGAATGAGACAATGAACTTGGAATATCACTTATGGAACTTGTTTCTCCTACTTCCATTAGGGAAAGTCATTCTCCTCATTTTTAAGAAACTTGTTTTCCTCGTGAAAATGTTTTCCAAAATTTTTGACCAACCAAACGTGAGAAAATTGGAAAGCAAACTGGAAAATGTTTTCCTTCATACCAAACAAACCCTTAGTTTCTACCCTTCTTCTATTCTAAAACTAAAAGTAGAAGGGAAAAAAAAAGCAAACTTTTATTCATATATCTGGAGGGCTCAGATTCCAATTATATGTACATTACCTGTTTCATGAACTGGTAGATCATAGAGATTGATCAGCAGTTGCAATTACTCTTCTATGCAGTTTTGGTCCATGTGATATTACCGGCGATGTTAGCTATGAAGAGCTGCGAGCAGCAGCATATGATGATGCAAAACGCGGACAGAGCTTGAATTCTATTGTAAGACATCACCCTTACTCCCTTCTTGCTCTGTCTTCTTTGCCGTAAATGAAATTTGTTCTCAAAATTCAAGGCAAATAATTCTGTCTTATCAGAAAGAAAGACTTCTAAGTTCTAAGTGAAAGAGAGCTTTAGATTAGTTAGATAAAGGGAAACCTTAACATGATCAAGTTTTTCCTCTTCCATTACCTGGGTGAGTTTTTCTTTTTGTACTGTCCTCCCCTCCTGAAAATATGTTTATAGAGGAAGGAGTTGACTTAAGTAGTGATTTTTAAAAATTTTGCACTTTGATTTTTTTTAGCTATTTTTCCTTGCTAACAGCGTTGTCTTTAGACCTTTTGTACATAATTGTTTAATATTGCACCTCTTGATGGTTCTGATTATTGTTATAATAGGAAAAAGGTTCAAATTTGCTCCTGAACTATAGACTATCTGACACTTTTGCCATCGGTTATACTTCGCAAACAAAAAGACACGCCATTAAAAAAGTAGACCAGTTGTGCCCCTCATGTTCAATTTTTGACTGTCTCATTACGTACCAGTAAACTCTATCATGTATCATTCACTAGAATCATCTTGTGGTCTTGCTTCTAAGTTCTAACAAACTTTTTTCTGTCCTCGTGTTAAATGCAGGTTGAGAGAGAGAGGAGCCTGGTTAATTCTAAAGTAGCTGAATTTGAAAATCTATTGCGAAATCCTTATGCATCTCAATCGACTTCTGCTGCTAATGCTCAAAGTCCTTTTCCTGGTTCTGCGTCAAGTGCCTCGTTGAGTGCTCAAAGTCCTTTTCCTGGTGGTGCACCAAGTGCCTCGTTGAGTGCTCAAAGTCCTTTTCCTGGTGCTGTTCCGAATGCCTCGTTGAGCGCTCAAAGCAGTTTTCCTCCTTCAGCCTCGAGTTTTAGTCAGTTGGGAGCCATACTGAATACAAGGTTAGAACTGATGCATAAGTATCACTTACATTAGTGCATTTTACACTAGAGTTTTTGGCTTCTTTGATAAGTAAATTTTATTGATAGCTAAACCAGGCACCAAGTGCTGCACATTACAGTAGGGTATTTCCCTATTATACAAATCAATTAGTAACGAGCTAATAAAATCTGTCATAGCTACATCTTCATATACATGATTTTAACCTACACCAACAAGCTAATAATTGACTGTTCGACTAAGCCTCTAAAATTAGCTTATTGTGAAAAGTGCTTTTCAAAGTAGTACTTTTGGTGAGAAGCAGTTTGTGTTTGACATATCAATTTGAAAAAGCACTTTTGAGAGGCAATTATTATTTGGCCAAACTTGTAAAAAATGTTTTTAACTGTATTTTCTCAAAAGTGCTTTTCAAAAAGGTACTTTTTGGGAGGAAGCTACTTTTTGCAGCTTCTCAAAAACAGATTATGCTACTAAAAACATTTTTTTTCTCCTAAAAGCGTGGCCAAACTCCTCAACTTTGCAAAAAAGCACGTTTTTTGAAGGAAAAAAACTTTTGGCCCTGGAGAAGCTTGATCAAACAGGCTATAAGACATTTATGTTTCATTATGTTGACAATTGCAGCTTTTCCTTCAAAACACCACTGGTCTCTTTCCTTGCAGACCGCCCAATACACAAAACTGGAATTGTTTGCTTGAGTTTTGGCTTTTACCAACTTCTGACTTCGTTTTTTCTCAAAATTAACAGGGCATGTACTCCACCAACTAATAGTATATTTGGGCAACCCAGTCCCCTTGGGAACTCTTTTAAGGCATCAAGTTCTTCTGGGGCGGCGAATGCCTTTTCATTCGGGAATACATCAGGTGATTTGACACGGTTTTCTAGTATTGTGCAGTTCTTGAGTAATGCGTTTTATTTAGCTCGACTATGTTTGCAGGTTCCTTTGGCTTCGGAAGCCAAGTCCCGACCCAGTCACAACAGAATCCTTCCACTCCAAGCTATAACTTATTTTCCACCTCGACATCGCTGCATGTTCCTAATCCATCTGGTGGCCAACTTCCTACTCCTTCTCAGGGACTTTTTGCTGCTTCAGTTACGACAGCCCCTGCCAGTATCAACTTGACGTAAGTTCCAGCACTAGTTACTTCATTTGCCATAATTATTACTCTCTCCGTCCCAATTTATGTGAAGGTGTTTGATTAACGGAGTTTAAGAAAAAACGGAAGACTTTTGAAACTTGTGGTCTAAAAAGTCATATATTTGTGTGGATTAAATCCATCCCATTAAGGGTAAAATGAGAAGTTTAAAGTCAAGTTGTTAGTATTAAATATAGAAAGGTGTCATTCTTTTCGGGACTAACTAAAAAGGAAAGAGTGCACATAAATTGGGATAGAGAAAGTATTTAGACTACGTAGAATTAAGTCGTCAATATATTGGTCTTGTCATTTTCTATTGAAGTTTGAAATGGTAACTTTCTAATGAGGTCCTTTTGGTTGTTCTTTCTTATACCCTTGTTTTGCAGGAGTGGTGCATCAACAGAAGACTTCAGTGGTGATAACAGCATTTGGACAAAGAATGAATGGAAAATTGGGGAGGTAAAGCTCTAAATATTTTCCTGATTTGGGCATTTGAAACAAGAGACCATATAGAGAACACTAAATATAAAAGTAAAAGTAACCTTCCTTGAAAATGTCTCGATGGGATTATGCTCATGCAGTTCTGTTTTTATCGGAGATTATCAATTTGGTCCAAAATATGATATTGGAACGTCATAGCCCAGAAGTGTTTTTCATTTATAGCATTCAGTTGTGTTTAGCCAATTTTGGCAGTTGATATGGTGCATCGGCAAGCATGTCTACTTGTGTATTTGATTTGGTGCTAGCGTTAAATATTTAAGTAACAATCTTTATAACATATTAATGTGTTCTACTGGTCGTGCTTTCCAGATTCCAGAAGAGGCACCCCCAGACAGATATGTTTATTAGGAATGCTTCTGGCACCTGACTATTGAAGGTTGTCAGTTCAAATCAGATACAGAAGAAACTTCCTTTTCGTGACATGCTTCATCGACATATCAGCAGGAAATTTTGGGCATTTGATTAAGTTCCTAGGTAGTTATGCTAGTGAAAAAAGGGGTTTACAATATCTTTTCCTTTTATACAGTTTCGAAGAGGGGTTAAATGTAGTTTTCTTCAGCTATTTAAAGAGTTGTAATGTGATCAAGTCGTTCGCTTGTACATGCTGCTTTGTGTATGAAAAGAAAATGAAGTAGTCAAATATATTTGTTGGCAATTTAAAAAAAAAAATTGATAAGACCAGCCAAAAGATTTCTTTACGCTGTTTGTTGAGAAGCTATTTAAATTACAATGTTCAGGTACCAAGAAGAATATTGGCAAATTGTAGTTGTCAATTCACATGCATATTCAAGCAATGTTTGCGTTTAGAGAAATTTTGTCAGACCTCATTATGGTGTAACTACTTGATGTGCTGAAATTATTCAGAGATGTTAAAATAATGCAAAAAGGATATATTATATTTTGGTGATACAATCAATCAAAGAACAATGTAATGCTGATTTGAAGATCAAAATTTGGGTCGTATGTCAACTTGGAAACTAGATTTTTTATATGAATAAAAAGGATCATGTTTTACCATATAAATGTCTCATATTATACCAGATTGCCTACTTAAGAATCATAGAAACAGGAATAATAATTTAAAGACTACAAAAGTAGAATAAATTGCTGGATTGCAGCCATAGATTAATTGCTACTCGAAAGATCTAATTTTGGATAAGAACAATATATTGCATAGGAAAAGGGAAAAAAAATAATAATAATACAGTCGAGCTTCTCTGTAACAACATTTAATGATAACGGTCGAGTTTTCTTCCGTTTGAGTTCATATTATGCTATATTACATATGCCCTCAAACAGCACATCGTCATAGCAGCCAAATAATATAACACTAGAGAGAGATTTGACTGTAAATCCCGAATTGGGTCAGTTGGTGACAAGTAAGGTAATGATAGTGTAAGTTATTCTTCAGGTACATGCAAACAAAATCAAATAACAAGATTACAACAAAATAGATCAGATGACAAAGATTTGGCTAAAGATGGCATCACAAAGATGGCTTTCATTATATTCATTGTTAGCTCATCCCCACTTAACATAACAAAGTTCTTTATTTACTTCAGAATTTAAGAAAAGAAAACTTAAGGGAGTTCTTATCAATGTGGAGCAGCATCAACACCAATCATTACTAGCTTGTAGCAGCAAAAGTATTACAATATGTGCAATGCATGCTCGGGAAAAAAAAAAAAAATAGACGATTCGTCACCAAGTTTAAGAGCTGTTAAGGCGCACAACTCGGAAAAATCCACAACAAAAAGATGAAATGACCTTCATAGCCAGCAATGACAGTAACACCAGAAACCATCATTTATACTGAGTTTAGATTAGATCCAACGGAGGAAAAAAATAGTAAGGCAATTGCAGGACTGTAATATTTAGTTACTTTAACAGCCTTCAATATCATCAATTCCCACTGCCTTAACCTTCTATGAAATCCTAATTTGGCTGTTTGGGTTCATTGACCAATGCAGACCATTTTAAACCTGGAAAACACCAGCTTCCAACTGGCACTGGTCTTCAATCTAGTTGGTCAACCCTGAAACAACAGTTGACATGTACCTGTTTCACTGTAGTGGACCAAAAACATCAAAATTAAAGAAAATAGACATTTGTTCTGGATACTACTTCCTTTCAGCTCTAACTAGCATTAGGAGACACTTAGTCTTGTTTACTGTCTCAGTGGTAATTTTTGCTGGAGGCACGTAAATTCTTGCTCTTTTCAAAATTTCAGCAACAACCCAGTGCTTACGCTTGCTCAGTGGTCTTGAATGATCTAACTTAACCTGAAATTGGATTTTCATCCCGAACTCAATGAGTGTATACAAAATTGAGATATGCAAAATCTTATACGAACAAGCAGGAAGTTAAACACAATGACGGTCAGATACAATGCACGATACACGAAGGACGTAATTTAAAGTTCTACTGCGATGACATTAAAGTAAACCATTCTGACTAATCAATTCAGATATAAGAGTTGCACCCACTGCAGCTATATATTAGTAACTTATGATTTGACGAGGAAAAAAAAGTAAATGAACCTTTAATCACATGAAGCAAAGATATAAATCATTTACACGTAAAATTCAGCAAACCTTTATATTTGAATAAGTACATCTTTCCCTTAACTAGAAATATGTACATGGCTTCCTTCCTACCACTCCCCTTCTTTCTGAAACTCGTGACTAAAATTGTATTTCATACTTATTTGTCAAAGTCAGAGAGATAGTCTCCCCTTTTCTCTCTTCTTGTATAACTTCTGGTGTAGTATGATTAGTGATGTAATTAAAAGAACACATCAATCAACCACACACAATTCCAAATCAATTGTGGTCCGTTAAATGAATCCTCTTAACAAGTTCCACCATGAATTAGTCTTCATAGGTTTATCATAATTAGACTACAACCTAACGTAGACCCCCTTCTTTATCCGCAGTTGGGACCAGGAAATAACACCATTACCAAATTTCAGCTGAAAATAAGAAGGATTCACCAACGTCATGTACCCACAAACAGAATTCTTTTTTTTTTTTTTTTTTTTTTTTTTTTTGTGATAACGTGAATTGTCTGGCCGCCGCACTTCACCTCGAATAATAGATAACAGTAACTCGTAGACCACGTTTGTAACAAATGGGAAGAAGTCACCTAGTGTCTTGTCTCTGCTGAAAGTTGAACCGGAGACCTCATGGTGCTCAGCCCACTTGATTGACCACTAGGTCACACCCTTGAGGGCGAAACAGATTACAACCACAGAAGATAGGAACACATCACCAATTAAGCATTTGGATAAAAGATGAAGCTCCATAATGAGCCTAGGGATGCATAATTTATAGGAGCTTCTTTATTCTTCATTGAAATAAACTGTTATTATGAGGTGTAATTTTTGCTAATTTTATATATTTTTAGTGTTAGTGTAATTTTTTGTGTTGCATAGTTAAATCTTTTTTCGACAATTTTTTCAAATCTAACGGATAGAGTTCGGTAAATATTTATGGAGACTAAAAGTGTTAGCTTTTGACAATATTAAAGAACCAAAACTATTAAGTGCTTACTTAAGGGACTATTTTGACTCTACCAATCCGGTGCTAAACCAACCACTCAACGACTTCCCTTTGCACTCGATTCATATGGTGCTGTGCAACTCAATAAGTGACTTTTGCACCCACCTAATATATTTTCCTATGCATTTTCACCCCCCTACTTTTTTAATAGTAGTAATGTTGTTCCAGTAAATTATACGCACCTCAATTGTTTTATTAAGTATCTTCCGTCCCAAATTTATGTAGCACCATTTGACTAGGCACAAAGTTTAAGAAAAAAAGGAAGAGTTTTAAAATTTATGGTCCAAAAACAAAGCCTCATATAAATGTGTGGCGGTAAATATGAGATTGGAAGTTGGGACAAAGAACAGAAGAAATCTATATATAATATAAAGCTAGGAATAGTCAATCCTATGTGGCACCTCTCTATGGCCTCCATTGACATTTATCTTTTTTCTCTTTTTTTGAGTTTTTTTCACATTTAAAAAAATAGTTTGCTATAATCAAAAATAAAACATTACTCTCTTAACTCTCTTAATTACCCCTCTTAATTCTCTTCCTCTTCTATTCATTTGTAATAGAGAAGGGAAATGAAGAGTTATGATGGGAAATGAAGAGTTATGAAGGCAATTAAGAATTAAAAATTGTACTAAATGGAAGACAATAATGAAGAGGCAATCAAGAATTAAAAATTGCAGTAAATGGAAGACAATAATGAAGAGACAATTAAAAATTGTAGCAAAATGGAAGACAATGAAGAGTCACAAGAAGGAGTGCCTTGCATTCTTTCTCACGTAAATAAAGGCTTCAAAAAATTTCAGGTGGACTGATTTTGTAGCATTTTTCACTGACGACAACAACAACAACATACCCAGTTGAATCCCACAATGTGGGGTCTGGGGAGGGTAAAGTGTATGCAGACCTTACCCCCACCTTGGAAGGTAGGGAGAGAACATTTCGAAAGTTACTCTTTCAAAAGAAAATAAGGGAAAAGCGTCAGATACGGACAAGCAAATCAAAACAATGCGAAAATGAGAAATAGCAAGAGCAACGAAGTCATGATAAAACAACAAAGATAGACAAGTCCCAATACATAAAAGCAGGATAAAATTACTCTTAATACGAGAAAGGAAACCTCGCGGCCCCCCACTAGCCCTCTACCCTGATACTCGACCTCCACCCCTTCCTATCACCGGTCTTGTCCTCGATAAGAAAATATGTCCCGCCGAATCACCTCTCCCCGGCCTTCTTTGGCCATCCCTCCCTCTCTTCGGTGCCCACCACCGACATCCTTTCACACCTCCTCGGCTGGCGCGTCGGCATCTCCGCCGCACGACTAAACCACCTCAACCTCCTTCCCGCATCTTATCCACCACGGTGCGCCACACCCACCTTATCCCGACTTCATTCCGAATCCTACCCTCCCGGTATGCCCGCACATCCATCTCGCATTCGCATCTACCTTCATCTTTTGGACATGAGCTTTCTTAATCGGCCAGCAATCCGAAACTTAGGAAATATTAACAATCATTTTTTCCTCATTTTCCCATAATTACTTCTTCGCCTTAAAAACTTTTTCTCATTTTGTAGAATTTCTACAATTATAGGATTCAGTCATTCAGGAATCTTCTATATATAATATAAAGCTAGGCATAGACAAGATGATGTGGCACCTTTCTTATGGCGTAGAAACACAATTATCTTTTTCCTCCTTTTTTTGGCATTTTTTCTATTTTTCCCATGTTTTATCTATATTAAAAACAAATCAAAGTCACTCATTTAACTCTCTTAATTATGTTAAATGTGCTATGTTAATTAGTAGTTATGTACCTCTTTGTAAAAACTTAATTTAACCTCTTTGTAAAAACTTAATTTTTTTCTTCCATTCTCAACAATTGTACGTTTATTGGAGTAAGGTTTAATTACTCCACTAATACTCAGCTAATGCTATTAAAACATGGTCTTCATTAGCCAAAATGATAAGAGGTTCATACGTTGCCAAATTGACTTATTGTAACTCTTCTAATTTTGATTAACTCATGTAAATGAATGATTATAAATACTCTGTAAATTTTATTTAACCACGGCACATTCTTCATCTTCCCTCCATATGTTTTACCCATTTCTAATTACCCTTCCACTACAAAGCCAAAAGCCATGAAAATAATAACATGATCCTTTATGTAATGAGAAAGTTTTGCCCAGTTGGAGTATTCTTTGGCTAACCATCACTCATGCGGAATCAGAGAAAGTTTTGCCTCTGTTTTGTTTCTGATTTAGTGTAGTACTCGGTGGGGGTAAATTTTTATCCCATGTCCTAATCGGTCATCTTAAATTGAGCGAAGCAATTCTTCTATTCTAATTTTTTTTGTTTGTATTTTGTTTCATCAAAAATCTACTCTGTATAGTGATGCGGGAAAGATTGTTGAGAAGGGGACATCTTTTCATATATATGTCTTGACTTATATATAATTGTAATTTAATATTTTGTGTAAATTATAAGAAGTTTTAGATAAATAAGATATTTCATAGTAGATGGTTTTTTACTAAAAAGGCTAGTTGAAGGATCATCCCAACATGTATACCATTGACAATCTGGAAAGAAAGAAATGCCTGATGTTTTGACTTTTGACAAAAAGTAGTACAATTCAGATTATCAAGCTCAACTGTGTTATGCTACTTTGTTTCGGTGTACAAATGCATATCCTGAAGATACAGAGACAATCCTAGTTGTTTTTTATTCTGACTCTTGTTTAAATTTCCTTTTTTTCTTTTCCTTTATCTCTTGTAAAGGGATTTTAGTATTTCTAAATTGTTTTTAAATATAAAAAATTGACATTCTTTTTTGGACAAACTAACTAAAAAAAGCATTTATTATCTCATATCAAATACAAATATCTAATAATTACGGAGGCAAAGAAGAAGAAAAAAAGGCTCAAATATGTCATTCAACTATCGAAAGTCGTCAATAATAGTTTCATTTATGCCATCGAACTATAGAAATAACAGAGATTTACCATTTATACCACTCATCAATAGGACTCTTTTAGCCATCGACTCTTTTATGCATACTAAAAATGACTCATCCATGAATATTTCATTAAAAAGCTATTTTTACAATATCATATATGACACGGCCTTCAACTAGATTATGATTGTGGGTGGGTAAGGTGTATGGATTTTTTTTTATTAATTTGGTATTTAAAATTGGGCTAATTTAAAAAAGAGCACTAAAGAGTACGTGTCATATCCATTATAATTTAATAAAATATAGCATTGATGAGTCAAGCGATGGATAAATGAACAAACACAAGGAAAATAGAAGAACTGAAATCATGAATTTCCGATAGTTTACGACATATTTAGTCTTTTCCGTTTAACTTATTCTTTGTCTCTTATAGGGTCTTGTACATACGATTGATTATAAAAGTATTCAAATACCTTATTTATCTATCCCCTCATTATTACTATAATTTATTATTAGTTCGGAAAAGGCTCAAATATGCCATCAACTATCGGAAATCAAAAGCCCAATTATTAACAAGCCGACATAAATCAGCCCACGATAGTTGATACATATTTGAGCTAGCTCCTTCTATTTGGAGTTAGAAAAAGGATAGAACTTTCTTGGCAGATACCATAATAATAAGAGATGACAGCACTGAATCGACACTATTAACTTTTTGAAATTCTGTACAAAAGAGAGTACATTAGAGATAACGTTCCAATAATTTAAAAATTAAAAGCAACACAAGGAAAAAAAAAATATACTACCAGAGATTTACATACTAGGAGAGTTTACTGCATTTTTGAAAAGTAAAAAAGCAAAAGTCAAGACCTCCAATGTGAACAAATAATTTCCTTAGCTAAAGTTTTACCTAAGTTTATTGGTATATCAAACGAAATAGAGTATGAACCTGAAATCAAATTTCCCTAAGTTCACACACACAGTGTCAGACATGTAAGCTGAGTTATGATAATAGAAAGATACTGTTTGCCGAAGCGGAGTTAGGATTTGAAGTTTACGAGTTTAGGATTTTAACCCTTTTAAGTTATCGGGTTCTAAGTAAATATTTTTTACATATTAAATGAATTTTTTTTAAGACAAATACAAGTCCAAAGTTGGCCGACTGTTTGCGCCAAGACCTCCCTGTGCCACTATTTCCATGATTATTTTCATTGCTACAATTTTGAGAAATGCAATCTTCTTTTTGCTCTCCAATAACTCCTGCTATTAATTGTTTGGTCATTGTGCAAATAATCAGCAGTTTTCAAGTTGCCCTTGTTAACTCGTCATATTCCATGGTAAGGATTTCTTGAAGTTCATCAAGTTTCTGACTTTCTTTTTTCATCTTTTGTAGAAACTTTGGTTCTCTTGTTCATTCTTGGCTTGACATTACTTCATAATACTAATGAAATCTTTTTGCTCTACTTGTATTCAGTATTGGAAAGCTTAGGGAAAGGTGGTTATTTCTGCTCGAGTAGAAAACATTCATGTGAGTCTTATTTTATTTAGAATGAGGTAGTGATGATTCACACAACAGACTCCAACTTGTTTGGGAATGAGGCGGAATTGTTGTGAACAACAGTCATGCGAGAAATGTTGTCTTGTATGCAAGGAAATGATAATACAAGTTAACAAGTTGCTTTAACTACATATTGAACTGAATGAATTACAAGGTTGAATGAACTGCATTATCCTTTTCATGATCGTAAAAACCAGCAATGTTTTTTACCAGAGCATTCTTGTAACATCAAGCATAGATATTCGTCAAATGTTGCAGCACAGTAGATGCATTTTTAAATTTTTATATTAGGATTATTTTATTAGAAATTGGGTTAGTGGGCATTTTAGGATCAGATATTGATCACAAATCTTTCTACTTTTCCCTGTTAGCCATCCATCTTTTTGACAAATTTAAAAGGAAAAAAAGACCTTTGGTCATTGTCTTTCTATTTGTTTATTTGTGAGACTAGTTTTCGAGCACGTCACAGACGTGTATTCCATGCTAATTAGTATGAATACTTTCAAAATATTATATTGAGTTTGCACCAAGTTGCACAGAAATTGAAGAAATAAAGAACAAGCTCAGACCGAGAAATGGTGAGTTATTCAAACCGATATTTCAAATATTTCCTTACTGAAATATTGCTATCAAATCAATTTCAAAAGTAATATTCAAACGACTTCAATTATGCAATTCTTATAATATATCAAGTATTCAAATTGACAAAAGTTCTTTTTTTATATGTCACAACACATAATTAAATGTCGGATATGGTTTCAAAATATTGCATGTCTTAAAGTTTTTGTCTTCTTTCTTAGAACCGTAGCCTCCACCTTTTTACGGCCGCATGCATATCACGAAATTGTTGTCGAATGAGAGTAGCGTTTCAGAGTAGCAATATACTATTTTGTCTCTATTTACAAAGATGTTTAGCCTATAGACTACTGTTGAGCAAAATTCCTATTTAGAAACAATGTTTATGTTTTGCATCAACAAAACAATGCAATTTCATGAATACTCATAAGAACTAATAAAGAAAAATAAATTTACCTGGTAAATCTGCAGTTTTTTTCTATTATTTCTTCTACTGATGGTGATAGTTATCCATCATGCAGTTTTATAACTCCATGTAAAGCTCATCAGAAAGAGAAAGAGGGCAATATTCTAGAGCAAATACAATTATTAATTAGCAATTCATAATGGCAACCGATGGCTGTTGATATAGATGGAGAAAGGATGATTATAGAGGAATCCAAAAGTTTACTGATCACCACTTTGTAGAAGTTAATGGTAGGAGGTGTAAATGTTTTGGTGGTGTTTAAGTTCCAATTCCCACGTTCACCACATCCATAGTACACCATTAATAGGACCCTATTAATTAAGATATTTAATTGTTAATTCATTCAAAGTAATCTGGCGAAAGTATCACACATTTAGGCAGAGGATACGAAAAGGATGGGACACAAAAATATATATCCTATTCACATGTCTTACTTGATATCATCTTTATTAACAATTTAATGCCACATTTGAATACTTTGAAACTGAAATTTCCAGCGATTGTTATGCACATCTATATCCAATGGATTATTAGAATAGATATTTACATTATATTTTTGTAGAGTAAAATAATAATAGAAATAGTGTTTAAGTGAAGAAGGGCAAAAAAGTAGTTCAACTTCTCATTTTGATGTTCCCACTTTTAGTATAAGTAGTCTCTATGCACGTGCAACGCACGTGCATTTCATATCATCTTTTATATGATAAACATATTAAACTATTTAATGGACACATACTAGAAAAACAAATGATTTAGTTATATACTACAAATTTAAATATAACAGAAAGCTAGCACAATCGCGTGACCTTATGACTTTTTATGGGTAAAGTTAAAAGCATACTCCATGACTAACTCTATCTCTATCAATTAAACTTTTGTATATCATTCTTTTTTTTTTTTCTTTTTTTTTTTTTTTTCTTCTAATTTTCATCGTTCTCATAGATGATATCGTAAGTAGCATTATTTTATCAACTTTATCTATTCTATATCCTTCAACCATAACAATATTAACTCATTAACTGTACGCTGACATTATTATCTTCTCAAGGTTAATTTCTCTTTTCCGAAATATTGAAGCCTCGTTTTTTGTTATTTTAACGTACATGCAATGCACAAAATCTTCAACGTCTTCATATCACCTATAAGTGATATATTTGTTTATACGTAAATAAGTGTTATAGTTTAAATCACATCGATGGATATAAATGTTGAATTACATATAAATCATTTTTATCTATTGAATGAAAATTAGGTAATCAAGTAAGACAAGAAAGGTTCATATATCTTATCTACTATTCAAAATTATTCAATATTTCATTTTTCAATAAAATTTAGAGTTTGATATCTGATGGCCAAGGTCCTTTCTTCATATTTAGCCTCATCACAATAAGGAGATTTTTCCTCTCCCCAGTTAACTAAGTGAAACTTATATAAATACAACACAAGTTCAACCGAAAAACATTTATAAGAAGTGTAAACAAATTAAAATGGGACTTAGACAAAGCGAAAAGCATAGAACTAACTAATACATTTATCAGTATGGACTTTAGTGTCGCTTTATCCCTCTACTTCCAGAAATGATCCCAATATAGGAAACTATATTACCCCAATTTGTAATGAAAAAGTATATTTCCTGTAATGTTACTTCAGGAATGCAACAATCGTCTACAAGAGAAAGAAGCAAATAATAGTAAAATTATAAATCACACAATAACATCTTTCCTAAAACATTCATATTGATCTTAGAGGTATTTATGTAACAAAAGGTTGTACTACAAAGTTTTTCAAAACTTATTTAGAGTCTTGTAATCTTGTGTCACGTGAAAAATCTTAAAATAGATTAAAATAAAATCTAAAGAAAAAATATTCAAAAGTCAAAGATCTATCACTCATGTACTCACACTACAACAACATACCCAGTGAAATTGCATAATGTATCCTATATGATAATAGTACGCCTCTTATCGGAGGTTGTTTACGAAAGACTTACCAAGAGAATGAAAGAAAAAGTTCGATAAGGCGACAAAGAAATCAAAAAAGATGAAAATGAAAATAACGAAAGCGAAATAGCCATATTAAAGCAATATAAACAACTCATCTTTTTTAACTTCTTTTATTAAATTGTTGTAAGGCTTTGTCTTTGAACTACATATGTTCTAATATGGAAAAAAACAAGGAATGCCCCAAATTTATAATATAAATTATCGATACTAATTAGGAGCAATTGTGATAAGGTTTTATATTGATTGATATCTTTATTTCACATTATTTTTTATTCACAAAATCTATAAAATTATCTAATCAGTTGTTCCTCTTAATATGTTTGATTTCATACTTTAAGATACTTAAATAATAATAAATCACAAGATTTTGAGGGATATCTTCCACCTCTCTCTATCCTTATCCAGTTCTCAACAATATATGTACTCAATTATGTCATCACAACTAAGTTTAAAAATTAAACCAAGTGAAACTCAAATACACATAATCAGTGTTACATGTCTGTGCATACACAAGTTCAAGAGAGTAGTACTATTACTAAACATCTTTAAAATGAAAATTAAAACAAAAACATTACTTAATTAGGTGAAGGACTAATAATATAAAATGAAAGTGGAAAATTTTGAGCAACAAAATGATGGAATTACATTTCAAACATGAACTTACGTAAAGGACATAAACTCAATAGATACTTTTTGATAAGTAATGTAGAATCTAAATTCAAAAGAAACAATTAATGAAACCAGTGAAACATATGTTGGGGACAAATTCCATTTATCTACAAAAGTATTTAAAGAACAAAAAGTAGAACCCTTTTTAACTGGAATCAACCAACTAACTAACGAGGAAAAAATTGTAACAAAAAAGGGGAGTAATTAACAATTTGAAGAGAAGATAGCGAAGTGTGAAAAAAGGAGAAGCAATAGTGAGATTTTTAACATAATTGTATACATCAGTCAATAAATAGATCACGAAGTAATTAGTGGAGATAAGAGGTAATAAACTTTTGCTTACTAATTTGCTTCAAATTGGTTCTTTGCTCCATTAGATTAAAAAAGAAGATTGCGTCTTTTTCTGGTTGGAAACATCGAGCAACATCATGTGGCTATTTGACATTGTCGTACTCTCCCAATTACACCTCTCCGGTGTGTTAGTTATTTTTTTGTTTTAAAGATACTATTAACATCAATATGAAACGTCGGATATGTAAAGTTAATTTGTTTTTCAAAATAAAATAAAATTTAGGCTTTGTTTTTTTAAGGGGCATTTAGTATTGGGTTTTAAGGGGTATTTTAGTAATTTTACTTTTAAGTTTTGGAGTTCATGCTTTTAATATAATATAGATAGATATAGATATAGATAGATTGATAGATAGATATGATTAGCAAAGTGTTGTGATCGAAATCATCAGGGCGTCATGCGGAAGCTTACAATTGCAAACCTTGAACACGATAAATCAGATGAGAAAGAAAACCTATAAAAAAGACTTTAATAATATGATATGAGTTTGGTAAATTGACCTACACATTGAAAAACTAATATAAATAAGCATAAAATTTATTGGGAGAATAATCTCCCCGTAACCAAGACTCTTTTATGGACTACACTGTGGATGCTATTGTGTTGTAATTGTGTGACGGATGTTTTCAATATATAGATACCCAAAAATTTTCCTCCAAGACGAATAATAGTCAAATATGGAAGAAAATTATATTTTCCTTTCAGAAAAAGTAAAATCAATTATGGTAATACTTTGACTTTCCTTCAAGAGAAAAATAAAATGATATGATAAGAAAATCTGGGCAAAAACCCTAAGACAAAGCTAGGTCAGTGGACATTTTTAGGATGTGATAATGATCACTAATCTTCTCATTTTATATGTTAACAACCTGTCTTTTTGATAAAGTGTAAAAAAGTAAATGAGAACTTTGCTTTTTCTTTTTATTATTTGAGAAATATGGACTTTTTGGAAATTCATCAATTGAAACAAGCCATAAAACAATTGAAGGATATTTTGACTTTATTATTATTATTATTATTATTATTATTATTATTATTATTATTATTATTATAATAATATTAAAGTCGCCGTTCAAGAGCATTTACCATCTTTCCATTGTGGCCATAAAGTGACAGAGAAATGATCTCTTTTGCTCTTACGTTTTGATGCCTTAATAAGCCATTACTTTCTATTCTTTCACTATCTCATTATTCATATGAGTTATGGATGAATGTGGTCTTATTTTCATTTGTAACCTCCTACTCATTACTCACCCTTATTCATTCTCTTTAGTGTTGTAACTCATGTAACCTCCAAATAATAATTCTTCCACTATCTATCTACTTTAGTACCCATTCATACCTTATTCAATTAAAGGATGATTTTTCTAGTTATAAATAGTTAGTCATCCTTACTTTGTGAGTGTAGAGAAAAAATACAGAGTGCATGAAAAGTGAGTGAGAAAAAAGAGAGTTTTGTTTAGTTGAAGGAATGTGTTTTTTTAAGCTTTTCGACTAACATCTGTCTTAATTTTGTTGAATTATACGATGTGATCGACCGTATCAGATCCTGTCGAACAAGTAAAGATTATCACATCGCTAGAAAGATTTGCATACCGGCGTCAATCTTCCCAAAGAGAGAGATATAGATATCACCTAAATAAGATATTTTTATTTCTTCATTTTATTTTTTAATTGTAATTGTACTTTCACTTGTAATTTCACCAACACAAAGACACACACAAAAGAACAAATGAAACAAATCCTAAGCAAATACTCACTGATAGAATACTCCCTTTCAGCAGCGAGAAACAGAAAAAAAAAAAAAAGTTAAAAGGGAAGTCCCTTTCAGCAAAGAAAATGAAGGGCATCTTCTTTGACGCTTATCGTTTGCCGTGATGGCAACGTGTGTGATTGATAAACTAAAGAAATAAAATATAACACTCTTTGCTTTTTCTGTTTTAAATTTGAGAGATTATGAGCTTATGACGATGCCTTCACTATCATACTGAGAGATTCTTCCCTGTTTATGCACAAAACTCTCCCTATTTTTAATTATCACACACGTACGAGAGTGAAAAGAGAAACTGAGACATGGCTTATGCTGCTATTACTTGTCCTATAGAATGTCGATTTTTAATGCTATCATTAAGATCAATCATATTATTATTTTGTATAAACAAAATTATTTTCGTAATACAAACTAGATATTTCCAAAATAAGTTTCATTTTTTTTTTTTTTTTTTTTTTAACCTGTGAAACTTTGGTCGAATAGTAAAAGTTGGGGTCTCATACGTCTGAGGTCACGTGTTAAACATTTTATGAAAAAGAGTAAAAAACTTGTAATTATTCATACTCTTCCACAATGTGGGTAACTTTGCTGATCGGTCTATGTTATCTGAATTTTAATGGATTGAATTTGTAATATTCTTCAATAGTTGGCAATTGTTACGGCTCTGCCTTCTTTTACAATATTTATGAGTGTGTTTGGATTGACTTATTTTAAGTGCTTATTGGTTTTAAGCTTTTTTCTACATTTTGTGGTGTTTGAAAAAGAAAAAAAATGTGATTTTAAGTACCTACTTTTAGGCCTAAAAAGTATAAAAATAAACTAAAAGCTAAAAATTGGGTATTACCAACTTATAACTTTTAAATTTTAGCTTATAAGCTTTTAAAAAGCCAATCCAACCACCCTAGTCCCATATTAGATTCGTTCGCTCTCTTTTTTTTTTTCTTTCTTTTCGGAACAAATAGTCTTACGTTAGATTCATAGTTTGTTGCTCTAGTAGCTATAATTTCACCAAGAAGACATGCCCAAAAATAGTTTAAGTTATGCGCAATGATGTGCATTTTATCATTGGGTAAAGTTGATCTACAACGACGTATAACTCATCATAGCAAGCTCGATACGGTAATAGAATAATAACCTGCTTTATTAAGTAAAATTGCACCGATAGCGTGAAATTTCTTTACAACTATCATTTTTGTATATAATTTAAATCCGTCCAATAATATGTAAGTTCTTATACCTGCATGCTCATTCTTGCTATAATTTTCTCTTGTTCCTTCGTTATGCGAAATCTAACATATCTTTTTTCATCCTTTGCTCCTTTTTTTTTTTTGTCTGCAGCACATGGTGGCGACCTTAGGTGTGCTGCGGATAATCCAGTTCTCTGAAAGAAATGTCAATTCAGAAGTCAAATGTGTGTGGTGTAGTTTTTGTTTATTTTAATTTTCTTTCAATAATATTAGAATAGGGGGCAGGATGATTGCAAATGTCTTGTAATTTAATTGTATATGATCTTTAGTATAGGAATTTGCCAGTGTTTTGTAAATACTCCAAATTTTATATTCTTATTGTATGTACCAAAAGAGGCTCCATTCCACAAATTTAGAGTTGATTTCTCAAAAGATCAATCAACTGTTCTTATTGTAACACAAAAGTCACTTAACTTTGTTTTGTAACTGAAAAGTCACTGAACTTTCATCTTTATAATACAAAAGTCACTTAACTTTATTTTGTAACTAAAAAGTCACTTAACTTTCATCTTTATAACACAAAAGTCATTCAACTCATTTTAGTCAACTCTTGCTGACGTGATATTTTTTTTAAAAGGTAAATTCTTATTTAATATATACTCACCAATTTTTATCATTTAGTGACCCACCCCGATCACCAAATGGTAAAAATGGGTGAGTTTATATTAAATAAGGATTTAACTTTTAAGAAAATGCCTTGTTAGCAAAAGTTGACTAAAATGAGTTGAGTGATTTTTGTGTTACAAAGATGAAAGTTGATGACTTTCTAGTTACAAAACAAAGATAAGTGACTTTTGTGTTTTGTGTCTACAAAAATGTCCTAACTGAATGAACTTGAAAAATCCGATCCAATTTATCATAAATTGGTTGATTTTCGAAACATTAAAAAAAAGTTAAGTGACTTTTGTGTTTCAATGAGGATAGTTGAGTGATCTTCTGAGAAATCAAGCAATTCCCGAGTGTGGAGGCTTCTCTCAGTTAATCGGGAACTGAAGATGGAGAGACATAATATCTGCAATGCAAGAAAGCTCTCTCCAAGACGTGCAAGTTTAATATATGTTAAGTGTTTGTACAAAATGATTTTAACTTGAAAGCGTATTTGAGCTGTGATTCTGTACATTGTGATAGAGTTTTATCCATACCCGCTAGTGTTGGAAAACTTAATTAACAACACAGGATTGCAAGTAAATCATTAGACAGCGACGTAAATCTAGCAGATTAGTAAGGGCACTTACTTGATCCATTATAAAAATCGATTGAATGAAGTCATGATCTTCTAAGTCTTGTTACTTTCTTTATGACAAAGCTGTGTCACAGAGGAAAATAATAGAAAAATTAGAGCACTTGCGACCACAACCAATATATAATTGCGAAACACCTCTTCGGAAGAGACATAACTCTTCAGGCAACCTTTCAGAAGAGGTGTAACTTTTCAGTTATGAACCCATCAATTATAATTGAAAAGTTAATTAGGTTTCTACGCATATAAAAATCCATACCTTATAAAATAAGATTTATATATAGCCCATAAAAATAACATTTTATTAGATCAGAAAAATGAGCGTCTTTAATTGATAGCATATCTATGTACAATTATATTAAATATCTGAGTCCACTAAATAGAGAACTTATAATAATCTCCCACTCAGACCACATATATTTCTGGAACGCTATACATAACCAAAACTTTATAGTGCGTACAATTTGCTATGTCTAAGCAATGTGGTCCATTGGTTGTACTAATATGGGATCAAGGTGATTTTCATAACATATATTCTTCATTAAACCCATCAGTGGTCACAATATCAACAAATCAATGACATAGATCAAGTATGGATGCATGGCAAGGAAATTGCATGTAAAATTGATCTCAGTCATTCCTATTTCCAACTGGTCCTACTTTATGACTTAAATAGTCAATAAACCACTTTCTTACACTTATGTAAAACCGCAGTACAAATTCAATAATTTTATATTCAGAGTTTTCAATAAACACTTGAAATTCATAAATTTCATAAAACTTTAATCTGTACAGAAAATATATTTAAACATGTCAAAAGCATAACTAAAACAATAAACTCTCACTGAAGTGGCTCATCATAGAGTCCAACGACATCCATATAAGCTGCAGGCTCATAAAAAAAAAGCCTTTTGGTTGCAACCTTTCATGAAGGGGTCTGCAATAATGGGAGTTTGTACTAATATGCTCTATTGACACAAGAAGACTCTGAACTCTTTCCTCCACAAAATTAGAAATTTAATGTGTATATTCTTTTGTTTAGACAAACTTCGGATATACACATTCCTAACACATATATATCCAAAAAGGAATCGTCTCAAGATGCCTAACACAATATTATTATTTAGTCTTTGGACATAAATAATAATAGTACATAATAATAATAATAATAATAATAATAAATATATAAAAAAAATAAATAGGGAAAACAACATATACAGTGATTCGACTACCAACTTTGGGTGTGCTAAGAAGGAAAATTTCGGACTCCTCAACTTATATAAAGTCAACATGTAAATACAAATCTTATAATTGGCAGTACATAAATTTTGAAAGTTGAAGTCAGTCCTTTTCACATCGACTTGGAACACAAATTGGGAGAGCCACGTTAGTGCTAAGATCATCCAATTTAAGAAACAGAGCATTTTTTTTTTTTTGTGTTTACGTATTCAACTTTATTAAAATGCAGGTAGTAGACATGATAAAGATGTAAAAAAAACGATGACGAATCACGTATCAGTTAAGATGAAAGTAATGGCATACTTGCCGAGGAAATAAATTTGAGTTCTACAACGAGACTGCAGAAATTTCCAAGTTTTAAGGGTATGTTTATGTATTATGCCTAATTTATAAGTGGTTCTCTTATACTTAATTCATAAATATTGACTTCCAAATCGGCTTAGTAATATGTTTTTCTTTGGACCGACACATTGCCAGCATGATATTACTAAATGCATCACATATTCATGACTATCCATAATTTGGCCAAAATAATCTTCCTTTGGGATAAATATTTCGCATAGACAAAACATGCTTAATGTTCAAAATAAATAAATTTTATCTAATAGAGGTTACTTTGGCAACATATTAGAGTAATCTATTCCATTTGAAACAAGAAACACGCATGGTATAATTCCATTCCCAGTATAAATAACTATTTCTTTTATGCGCAGTGGAAAATAGCAAAAAAGACATCCTAAAATGCAACTGGAAAAATGCCGATCGATATTAGTAATTTTCTATTTATGGACTCACATATTAATATATTTTACATAGATATGCTATCATTAAAGGAGTCCATTTCATGATCTAATAAAGTATTATTATATGGGTCTGAAAAGTATCAATTATTCTTTTCTTTATTGTATGTTTGATGGACACATACTTTATGAAAATGTTTTATGAAAAGACATCTTTTCATTTGAAAAGTCACCAACATAACCTTTAAAAAGGGTGGTCTCTAAAGTCAGAATATGTTCTCTTTCTTTTCTTTCCCATCTCTGAAAAGATAAAGTATGCACATTGCCCAAAGATTTATACATCAACACCCTGAACTTGTCGCATCACTTCTTCAATCAAGTTTTCTCAATCAACTCTTGCAATAGAACAAGGTTAGTGTTCCTATAATTATTCTTCATCACTATCTATTGATTTACGATCCTATGTTGTTAATTATTTTTTCCAACAGCTAGTACACCTTCTCTTCCATACTTGTCAAGTAATGATATCTGAGAATATAATGGCCAAAGGATTAGAAAAAAAATAAGAAATGTTGTTGCACATTTAACACTTGCATCAATAGAAGAAATAAAAAAATATGCAGTTTCAACTCCTTTATTTTGGCTAAAGAGACTCTAGGATCTGATAATGATTGATCACAAAATTTTCTACTTGTTCCCGTTAAAATTCTATCTCTTCTGATAAAGTTAAAAAAAAAAAAATAGAAAAAGAGAACTTTGGTCTCTTCTTTTGTTTACATGATAATAGGTTAGTGGATACTTTTAGGATGTGATAGTGACCACAAATCTTAGGTTAGTGGATACTTTTAGGATGTGATAGTGACCACAAATCTTAGGTTAGTGGATACTTTTAGGATATGATAGTGACCACAAATCTTTCTGCTTTATCCTGTTAGTAACTTCTCTTTTTGACTACTCTAATATGTTTATTCCCATAAGGCTAACAACCAGTATAGCTTATGTTGAATGCATAAACCAGTAATGTCTAAGCGAAAAGTAATAACATTATTAATACTTTAATATCGTAGATTTTCTTAAATATTTTTTGCGACTTCCAGCTGGTAGATAGAGACTTGAGACTAGACTGCATGAAGAGGATTGTGGGACCAAGCTGGAAATGCGATGGAAGCCACTCAACACAGTAGCTTAATGATTCTTTTTACAAGAAATAAAAGAAAGACCTTTGCACTTTCTGTTTTTTTTTAAAAAAAAAAAAAATAATTGAGAAATTACACGACTTCTGGCGGTTCGTCTGTTGTCATACTGAGAGATGTTATTACTTCTTCTCTGTGCGGAAACTCCCTATTTTGATCACACACATAAGAGAGAAATTAAGAGAGAAAGAGGTGATATGGCTTATTGACATTGACTGCCATTATGTTCGAGATTGCTTAGCTGCTGACCTTATTTCTTTACATCATGTGTCCACCTCCTCACAACTTGCTGATATATTGACAAAGTCTTTTCCAGGGCCTGCTCATCATCATCTTCTTTGCTAGCTTGGAGTGGCTTCCCCCTCCAGCTTGAGGGGGGGAGGGTGTTGGGACTAATGAAGTTCGGCTGAATAGACCCATTACCTAGTTAGTCTTCGTAAATGTTCATTTAATTAGAATAGATGTAGGTGTATTTGTAACTAGAGAACAATCTAGACAAAATAGATTTATCATTTTGTGACTTGATAATAAAATCATTTTCTCTCTCTCTACTTTTTCTCTCTTTCGTTTAGGGTTTCTCACGTAGAGATTCGATTAAACCAGCTATGGAATTGAATCAAACATATACAAAAGAGAGTACATTAGAGATAATGTTCCAATAAATTAAAAATTTAAAGGAACACGAAAAAAAATACTACCAGAGATTTACATACTAGGAGAGTCTACTGTATCTTTGAAAAGTAAAAAAGCAAAAGTCAAGACCACCAATGTGAACAAACGATTACCTTAGCTAAAAGTTTACCTCTTTTCCTGGAAGTTTATTGGTATATCAAACGAAATAGAGTATGAACCTGAAATCAAATTTCCCTAAGTTCACACACACTGTGTCAGACATGTAAGTCTTGTAGCCTCCAGAATCCCATATCAAAATCAAATATAAGCTGAGTTATGATAATAGATAGATATTGTTTGAGGTGGAGTTAGGATTTGAAGTTTACGAGTTCAGCATTTTAACTCTTTTATAAGTTATTGAGTTCTAAGTAAATAATTTTTACATATTAAATGATTTTTTTAAGACAAATACCACCTTTGGACCAAAGTTGGCCGACTGTTTGCGCCAAGACCTCCCTGTGCCACTATTTCCGTGATCATTTTCATTGCTACAATTTTGAGAAATGCAATCTTCTTTTTGCTCTCCAATAACTCCTGCTATTAATCGTTTGGTCATTGTGCAGATAATCAGCAGTTTTCAAGTTGCCCCTGTTAACTCGTCATATTCCAAGGTAAGGATTTCTTGAAGTTCATTAAGTTTCTGACTTTCTTTTTTCATCCTTTGTAGAAACTTTGGTTCTCTTGTTCATTCTTGGCTTGACATTACTTCATAATACTAATGAAATCTTTTTGCTCTGCTTGTATGCAGTATTGGAAGCTTAGGAAAAGGTGGTAATTTTGCTCAAGTAGAAAACACTCATGTGAGTCTTATTTTATTTAGTATGAGGCAGTGGTGATTCATACAACAAACTCCAACTTGTTTGGGACTGAGGCGTAATTGCTGTAAACAATAGTCATGTGAGAAATGTTGTCTTCTATGCAAGGAAATGATAATACAAGTCAACAAATTGCTTTAACTATATATTGAACTGAATGAATTACACAGACGTTGAATGAACTACATTATTTTTTTCGTAATAGTACAAACCAGCAATTTTATTTACCTGAACATATTTGGAACATCAAGCAAAGATATTCGTCAAATGTACAGCAGAGTAGATGCATTTATTTATTTTTATATTGGGAATTATTTTATTAGCAATTTGGTTAGTGGGCACTTTCAGGATCTGATAATGATCACAAATCTTTCTCCTTTTGACAAATTTAAGAGAAAAAAGAGAACTTTGGTCTTTGTCTTTCAATTTGTTTATTTGAGAGATTAGCAAAGTAAGGTCAGTGGACACTTTTAGGAGGTGATAATGATCATTTTCTCTATTAACAACATGTCCTTTTGATAAAGTTAAAAAATAAAAAAAAAATAAAAAAAAAAGAGAGAGAAGTGGGAATTTTGCTTTTTCTGCTTTTTATTTGAGAAATATGGACTTTTGGAAATTCATCAAGTGAAACAAGCCACACAACAAAGACATACACAAAAAGAAAAGTAAGGGAAAGTGACCATTGATAGGATCCTCCTAAATAAGAGAAAGTAAATCACAGCTAGAGAGAAACAGGAAGAAAAGTTGAAGGCATCTTCATTTACGCTTTTCATTTTCCATGTCTGATGTATAAATCAACTCCGTGTCGATGTATAAATTAAAGAAATAAAAGCAAGACCTTTTGCTTTTTCTGTTTTAAATTTGAGAGACTATGAGCTTATGACGATGCATTCACTATCATACTGAGAGATTCTTCCTTGTTTATGCAGAAAACTCTCCCTATTGTTAATATTAGTGCAACATTACGTAGTATTGTTGTGAGAGATTTACAATAATCACTGAGTTTACAATTCAATATTTATAGATAACAACAATGAACATCTGGAGTGTAATTTCGCGTATAGGTGCTTGAGAGGTTAGGATGTACACATTTATTTTCTACCTTTAAAAAGCAGATAAAAGTACATTTACGAAAGAGCGCCCACCGAATAAAAGAAAGGAAAAATAAAAGAAAAGGAATTCGACGCAAATACAAAAAAAAAATATGGCAGCAAAATCACAAGATACAAGGCTAAATGTGTAATAGATAGTAATACACATCGAAGAATAAAAGAATTACGGGATTACTAAATGATACTACCAATGTCTATATTTATAGATATTTTGTAAATTTCTTTAACATATATAGAATTTACATAAAAGCTACTTGGTTTCGCTAAACCTGTATATTATACACTAGCTCCGCCTCTGTGACACTGATTATTGTAGGAACGCCAATGACATTGAACCTGGTCCGTGTCTCTGTCTCCGTCTAGATTGAGATGTTAATTTTACCGGACAATATACGGATAGTCACTCATTGTACGATTAGTTCGCTCGTAGTGCCCACTCAACTTTATTTTCTAACCACAGTTCTCAATCAACTTTGTTTTTAATTCACGAAGTCACTCAGATGGCTTTGGATTCACTTAGAAAGTCACTCAACTTTCGTTTCTAACAATAAAATTCTTTGTTATTGATGTTTTAATTTCAAAGTCATCCCCATTTTTGTTTAAATAATTTTTTAATTAAATTTATTGACATGAAATTTTTAAGCCAAAGTTATAAGAAATAAAAAAGTACTTATTTTAACTATTTTATAAACCCGATCCACTAAAAATATATTGACCAAAATCTTTAATTTTACCTTCATTTTCCTCCTAATTTCTCTTTTAACAAGAATTAAAAGAAGAAGAACTACAAAGTCTGACAATTAACAAGACAACATACATGACCGCAAAAAATTAAGACAAAGTATGAAAATGAGGATATATTGGAGACCAAAAATTTCTAATACCAAACAATAAGATGTGAGACTAAGCAATTAACCACCTTAAGCAAGGAAAATAACATGATGTTTGAATCAAATCTACGATTTCATTAATTTTTTTCATTTACTAATAATCTGATTCCAATATGCATTTAATTTTCTTGTTGATTGCAAGACTTTGTATTTTTTCTCCTTTTAATTCTTGTTAAAGAGAAATTAGCCAGTAATGAGAGTAAAATAAAAGGTCTTTGTTAATATATTTTTAGTGGAGTGGGTGAGTCAATAAAATGGTTAAAATTGGTACTTTTTTATTTCTTATAATTATAAGTTTGGCTTTAAATAAAAAATTAATGTCAATAACATTTAATTGAAAAACCACTTTAAAAGGTTGGGTGACTTTATAGGTGAAACACTAATAGTTGAATGACTTTCTGGCCAAAAAATAAAGTTAGTGAATTTTAAAAAGCCCAATAATAGTTAGTGAAACTTTTGTAATGTAAAATAAAATTGAGTGATTTTCTAGTAAACTAATCATAATTGATATTGTGGTTAAAAAATAAAGTTGAGTGACAATCTGAACTTTGTATTTGCCTTAAGAAAATTCATTTAATATGTACAAATTATAAATTTTTAGTTTAATTAAAATTTGAACCCATAAACTTTAAATCTTAGGCGACTGCTCACGTGTACAACATATTTTACCCCTAGCTTGAGAGGTAGAAATGTTGTTTCGGATAGAAACTTGACTTAAGAAAAAATATACTCCCTCCGTTTTAATTTATATGAACTTATTTAATTGGACACTATATTTAAGAAAAGATAAAGACTTTTAAAATTTATGATTTAAAATAAATTTTAAATATTTATGTATTTATAAATTATTTATAAAGTAAATTTATTTCTAAATTTAAAAAGAGATCATTTATTATGAATTAAAAAAAAATCACATAAATTGAAACAGAACGAGCAGAAAATTTTGCAGAATGAAAGTCTACATTCTTTTGCCCCCAATTTTACTCTGTTCACTTTGAGAAGCAGTCAAAGAAGACGGCTTCAATTTCCTTAGTTGAAAGAGACTTCAATATACTTCCAACAACCTTCATTAAAGAAGAGTAGAAAAATCAAAGAAGAGTCCAAAAAAGGAAGTCCCTTTCAGACAAGGAAAATTAAAGACTCTGAGCCAAGCTGGAAATGTGATGGACAGACATTTGCACTTTTTGTGTTTTTTAAATTGAGAAATTACACAACTTGTGTCAATTGGTCCATTATCATACTGAGAGATATTCTGCCTTTTTCTTTGTGCAAAAATCCTATATATTGCAAAAAGCATAATATATATATATAGGCTCTCAAATTTGATTTTAACTGATAAATATATTCTTTTAGCTTTGAGTGTCTTGTATGAGTAAACTATCGCATGAAAATATACTATTAGAATAATTTGTGCATTTTCTTAAATATTTTTTTCTATTCAAATTAGTAACTGTGAAACAAAAATTCCAGCTGGACTTCCAGCTAGTCGATAGAGACTAGAGCAGACTGTGGACCAAGGTGGACATGTGATGGAATCTGACTTGTCTCAAGAAATAATTAAAAGAAAGACCTTTCCATTTTCTGTTTTTTAGATTGACAAATTACAAAACCACTTGTGGCAGTTCATCCATTTTCATACTGAGAAATATTGTGCCTGCCTTGTGCAGGAACTCCCTCTTTTATTACACACACGAGAGAAAAATTAAGATAGAAAGAGTGATATGGCTTATGCTGCTATTACTTGTCTTATGAGAACCATAAACCAATCAATGGAACTTACTGGATGTGATTTGCAACCGTTCTATGCAAAGCTTGAATCCCTGAGAGCTATTCTGGATGAATCCTACAATGTAACGGGCGATCTTGAAGCATTAACAAGCTTGGAAGTTGAAATTGCAGAGGTAGCATACAGTGCAGAAGATATGGTTGACTGGAAATCAATAGATGTTTCTTCAGCAGAAACTTCAATTACGCGAAGCGGAGCTTTCTGGAAACTCTGTTGTTCCTTGGATCAAGAGGTAGAACGCATTGATTCCATCATGAAGAAGTGGATGGCAATACGGAACTGGTACAGAAAAATCAAAGATTTGAAAGCACAAACGTTTTCTCTAGCCAGTACTATACCTGAACATGCTGTAGAGAGGCCCGAGCACATAATGGTTGGCCATGAAAATGCATTCAAGATTATACAGGATCAACTCACTGGAGGAGAGAGGGAACTAGAAGTTGTCTCAATTGTAGGGATGGGGGGCATAGGGAAGACAACTTTGGCTACAAAGCTCTACAGCGATCCATTCATTATGTCTCACTTTGACATTCGTACAAAAGCTACTGTTTCACAAGAGTATTATGCGAGAAATGTACTCCTAAGCCTTCTTTCTTCGACAAGTAATAAAACTGATGATAAACTAGCAGACCAACTTCAAAAGCATCTTAAAGGCAACAGATACTTGTTAGTCATTGATGACATATGGACTACAGGAGCTTGGGATGATATGCAACTATGTTTCCCAAACTGTAATAATGGAAGCCGAGTACTCTTGACTACTCGGAATGTGGAAGTGGCTGAATATGCTAGCTCAGATAAGTCTCCTTATCACATGGACCTTTTGAACTTTGATGAAAGTTGGAATTTATTATACAAAAAGGTCTTTGTGCAAGATTGTTTTCCTCCTGAATTTGAACAACTTGGGAAACAAATTGCATCCAAATGCGGAGGATTGCCTCTAGCAATTATTGTGATCGGGGGACTTCTCTCCAAAATCGGTGAAACATTGGATGAGTGGCAAAGTGTTGCCAAGAATGTAAGTTCAGTGGTAAGCACAGATCTTGAAGCCCAATGCATGAGAGTGTTGGCTTTGAGTTACCATCACTTGCCTTCTCACCTAAAACCGTGCTTTCTATATTTTGCAATTTTTCCAGAGGATGAACTGATTTCTGCAGATAAACTTGTGGAGTTATGGGCTGTAGAGGGATTTTTGAAGGTAGAAGAGTTGAAAAGTATAGAAGAGGTGGCAGAAACATGTCTAAACGAACTTATAGATAGAAGTTTAATTTCTGTCCACAAATTGAGTTTTGATGGAAAAATAGAGAGTTGTCGAATGCATGATGTGACCCGTGAGCTCTGTTTGAGGGAAGCTCAAAATGTGAATTTTGTGAACTTTGTAGGAGGAAAGAGTGATCAAAATCCTTGTGCGCAATCCATGCAGTGTTCCTCTAAGAGTCGAGGTCGGATCAGTATCCATAATGTGAAAGAATTGGCTAGGTGCCGTAGCAGTGAGGCTCATTCTATCGTGTTTAATATATTTGGATTTAGTAGATTGGGATGCTTCGTACCGGAGTTGCCTTTCAAGCTAGTAAGAGTGCTAGACCTTGCTTCAATTAGCTGTCGAACTTTTCCCAGTGAAATTCTACATTTAATGCACTTGAGATTCCTAGCTTTGTGTCTTTATCCTCTCTTAGAGCAGCAGTATCTAGGATCCGCAGAAAAGGTTCCCTCATCAATAATAGACATTCCTCCATCGATATCAAGACTATGTTATCTGCAAACTTTTATACTTTATGGTGACAATTACCAGGAATATTCTTTCATATTGCCGTCGGAAATTTTGACGATGCCGCAATTGAGGCACCTTCGTTTGCCCTGGAATTACTTGCGGTATTATGAGCCTACAGAGAATAGTTTGGTTTTGAGGAATTTGCAATGTCTCTTTGGATGGAATCCTTTATATTGTACTGGGTCTGCATTTAGACTATTTCCCAATCTAAAGAAGTTGCAAATTAGTGGCGCCCGAGAAGATTTTTGTATTCGCAAGGACCAGTATGATTTTCGCTACTTACATCAGCTCGAGGAATTGGAATTTAATCTTAGTAATCAAGCTGCTAAATGCTTTCTAGATAGAATTACACCTTCAGATTCTACTCTGCTCCTACCTCCGCCAGATGCTTTTCCACAAAACCTTAAGAATTTAACTTTGAAAGGAAGTTTCTTCTTGCCATGGAAGGATCTGAGTATTGTTGGTAAATTGCCCAAACTCGAGTCCCTTCAACTAATCAACTGCAGAGGTGAGGAGTGGGAAGTAGCTGAGGAAGGGTTTCCTCACTTGAAGTTCTTGAAACTGAGCAAATTGCATATGCGGTACTGGAGAGCCAGTAGTGATCACTTTCCGTGCCTTGAACGCCTATTTCTTGAAATTTGCCGGGGTTTGGATTCAATCCCTCAAGAATTTGCAGATATAACCACACTTACTCTAATTGATATCGATCAATGTCGAGAATCTGTTGGGAATTCCGCCAAGCAGATTCAACAGGACATTCAAGACAACTATGGAGGTTCTATTGACGTCCATATTCGTCATCCTTTGTAAGACATCTTCTTCCTTGATTTTTCACATCTTCTTCCTTGATTTTTCTTATAATTATTTCTTGTATTTGTGCTTCCAAATTATATATGCTGAGGCTAATGCTTGTTTGGTAAAGAATATTTTACTTGATTTAATCTATTTCTTGTAGTTGTAAAATTACAATTCGTAACTGCTTTTGTTGTATTTTTGGCCATTTTTGTGTTTTCTAAATACAACGAAATACAAAATCGTTGTTGAGTCTGGTCATTTTCGCGTTTTCAAAATACAGCGAAAATACAACGAAATACAAAATTGTTGTTGAGTTTGGTCATGTTCACGTTTTCTTTCGAAATATAATAAAATACAAAATCGTTGTTGAGTAAAAAACGGTTGTATTCACTGAAAATAGGTGTGAAAACGGCTATATACACTGAAAATATACTTGGTGGGCATGAAGTTAAAACGGCAAAAACTTTAGGGATTATGGGACAGCACATTTAATTAAAAAAAGTGAGGTAGCTATGAAATGTAAATTTTGAATAATATAGCTACTAAACTTAAATATTAAAAAAGATAGTTACTATCTATAATTAAGTCTTAAGAATAGCTATAACAAATAAATTTTACAATAAATATCAGGAAAAAATATAACTATACAACTATATAAAAATAGAGAAATTAGGAGGAAATGAAGGTAAAATAAAAGATTTTGGTCAATATATTTATAGTGGGTCGGGTTTATAAAATAGTTAAAATAAGTACTTTTTTATTTCTTATAACTTTGGCTTAAAATTTCATGTCAATAAATTTAATTAAAAAATTATTTAAATAGGTTGGGGGTGACTTTGTGGGTGAAACATCAATAGTTGAGTAACTTTATGGTTAGAAATCAAAGTTGAGTGACTTTCTGAGTGAACTAGCCATAGCTGAGTGACTTCGTGGTTAGAAAACAAAGTTGATTAACTTTGTGGTTAGAAAATAAAGTTGAGTGACTTTCTGAGTGAACTAATCATAGTTGAGTGACCATCTGAGATATTGTCCAGTAAAATTAACATCTCAATCTTGACAGAGACACGGACCAGGTTCAATGTCATTGGCGTTCCTACAATAAGTAATGTCACAGAGGCCGAGCTAGTGTATAATATACAGGTTCACCGAAACCAAGAAGCTTTTATGTAAATTCTATATATATTAAAGATTTACTAAATATCTATAAATATAGATATTAGTAGTATCCTTTAGTAATCGTGTAATTCTTTTATTCTTCGATGTGTATTACTATCTATTACACATTTAGCCTTGTATCTTGTGATTTTGCTGCCATATTTTTTTTTTGTATTTGCGTCGAATTCCTTTTCTTTTATTTTTCCTTTCTTTTCTATTCAGCCGAAGGCCTTTCAGAAACAGCCTATCTGCCCCACAAAGGTAGAGAAATATGTGTGTACATCCTAACCTCTCAAGACCCCATATGTGAAATTACACTGGGTATGTTGCTGTTGTTATCTGTAAATATTGAATTGTAAACTCAGTGATTATTGTAAATCTCTCACATCAATACTACGTAATGTTGCACTAATATACGTAATGTTGCACTAATATTAACAATAGGGAGAGTTTTGTGCATAAACAAGGAAGAATCTCTCAGTATGATAGTGAATACATCGTCATAAGCTCGTAGTCTCTCAAATTTAAAACAGAAAAAGCAAAAGGTCTTGGTTTTTATTTCTTTAATTTATACATCAGACACGGAGTTGATTTATCCATCAGACACGAAAAATGAAAAGCGTAAATGAAGATGCCTTTCATTTTCTTTGCTGAAAGTGACTTAAATTCCTCTTCAACTTTTCTTCCTGTTTCTCTCTGGCTGTGATTTACTTTCTCTTATTTAGGAGGATCTTATCAATGGTCACTTTCCCTTACTTTTCTTTTTGTGTATGTCTTTGTTGTGTGGCTTGTTTCACTTGATGAATTTCCAAAAGTCCATATCATATATATATATATAAAAGCAGGACTTGGCCCCGATGATGTGGCAGTGTCTGTGATGAGAATGAGTATTTATCTTTTTCCTCGTTTATTTGGTATTTAAAATTCTTACAAACCAATTATTCATTTAAAATACAACTCAAACAAACCGCTTCATTTACAGTTTTACACTCAACAGGTGCTTCAGGCGCTCCCTTTAACTACTTCATTCTGCCACTCTCTTACTTCGGGTTGACCAAACCCTTTCGTCGTCATTTTTTTTTTTTTTTGGAAAAAAAAAAAAAACAAAACCCGCTCATCTCTCCATATAAAATCGACAATCTGTAGAATAAACAAATCTTATGCTTTACCGCTTGGAATTTCCTACTCAAATACAGAGACCAATGGAAGAAAGCACTGATAATGCTTTTGACAAAGGTCAGCCCATTTGACTTCGTTACGAGATTTTCATTTTTTTAAAAAAAATTGGTCACTTTCCTGTTGTTTTTGCATAATAAATGAATCTTTTGCATCGTTTGAATTCCAACATTCCATAATCAAATGCAGAGATCAACCACAAATAACGCTTTTGACGAACTTAAGTTCAGTAGACTTCATTGCTTCTTTCAGCATTAAGAGATTTTGACTTTAAACTCATCGCTTTCCTGCTTTTTCCATAAATTTAACCGACAAATGGAAACTTTTTAATTGAATATTTTGGTTTGGAGATGCAGATTCAGGGGAAAAAGTGCTTGGTAATTATTCGCATGCTTGGTGGTTCACTCTCTCTTACTGTACAAGGCATTTCTCTATCTCTCTCAATCTCTTCATAATGAGTTACTATTTCACATTACTAAGTTAGCGCTGAAATATCGACTTAACTTTTTCTTATTGAAGACTTCTGTTGTTTCTGAGTCTTTCGAATGCTTTGAAAATAGAGTGTAATGAAATCTTCAGTTCTTTTTTGTTTGAAAACAACGCAAACCAACACTTTCTGGAAACTCAGTTGTAAGAAAACTTCAAACAAGACCATAAAGTTTTTTTTTTTTCCCCCATTCAAGTTTACTTATTTCTGTCTGTGTCTATAACAGTGGCCGGTTTGGAGTACGTGATGAAATCATGCTTATCTCTATCAAGCCAAATATTGTTGTTGACAAATTAACAATTCCAACATGAAAACTATTCCAATACTCCTTACAAGCTCTCACAGTGTATGTAAAACTTGATGATGCGTGGATACTAATTAACTATATTTTTGTGCTAATGGCTGTGACTAAGGATTTCAATACATACATTAGTAGAAAGAGAGAGGGAGGAGATGTACTGGGAAAAATGCATCTTATAGCGGCAAGTATATACAGAATCATTTTCCTCCTTTGTTCTCGACCAATTGATGATTATTCAACCCATTTTACGCATTTTAAAGTGCTGAGATTTTTAATTAATCAGCCCATATTATTATTTTTCCAATTTGCAGTACAAGGGCTCTATTACCAACTCAGGATAGGGTAATAATGTAAATTATTCTTGTGTGATTATGTAGTTTAATTTTTGCTGTGCCTCTTGTGTGTTTTGGTAATCCTGTTCTCCTTTCTTTTTTTCTTTGCCAAGAGATGCAAAATCCTTTTAAGTCATCTGTCTTTCATGCTATGACTCTGAAATTCTTTTTTTGGTCAGATCATGATAATTTGACAACTGAGGAGATGGCTACAGATTTGGTATTATTTTCTCTTTGATTTTTTCTATCAGGTTAGTATTTGTGTTATTTTCAAAACAACACTACAG
>NC_081350.1:41483993-41629484 GCF_029784015.1 Lycium ferocissimum | reverse complement strand
AAGGAAAAAGGATGAAAAATGATATATTAGATTTCCCATAATGAAGGAACAAGAGAAAATTATAGCAAGAATGAGCATGTAGGCATAAGAACTTACATATTATTGGACGGATTTAAATTATATACAAAAATGACAGTTGTAAAGAAATTTCACGCTATCGGTGCAATTTTACTTAATAAAGCAGGTTATTATTCTATTACCGTATCGAGCTTGCTATGATGAGTTATACGTTGTTGTAGATCAACTTTACCCAATGATAAAATGCACATCGTTGCGCATAACTTAAACTATTTTTGGGCATGTTTGCTTGGTGAAATTATAGCTACTAGAGCAACAAACTATGAATCTAACGTAAGACTATTTGTTTCCAAAAAGATAGAAAAAAAGAAGAAGAGAGCGAACGAATCTAATATGGGACTAGGGTGGTGGGATTGGATTTTTAAAAGTTTATAAGCTAAAATTTAAAAGTTATAAGTTGTAATGCGGCTTTTGGGCTTTTGGAGCTTTATTTTATCTTTTTGGGCCTAAAAGTAAGTCTTAAAAACGAACTTTTATCTTTCACAGGCTCATAAAAAAAGTAAAAAAATGCTTAAAACCAATAAGAACTTAAAATAAGCCAATCCAAACACCCTCATAAATATTGTAAAAGAAGGCAGAGCAGTAAAAATTGCCCACTATAGAAGAATATTACAAAGTCAATCTATTAAAATTCAGATAACGTAGACCGATCAGAAAAGTTACCCACATTGTGGAAGAGTATGAATAATTACAAGTTTTTTACTCTTTTTCATAAAAAGTTGAACACGTGACCTCAGACTCTTGTGAAAGACTCTTTCCCCCCTGAATTTGAACAGCTTGGGAAACAAATTGCATCCAAATGCAGAGGATTGCCTCTAGCAATTGTTGTGATTGCCGGACTTCTCTCCAAAATTGGCAAAGCATTGACTGAGTGGCAAAGTGTTTGCGAGAATGTAAGTTCAGCAGTAAGCACAGAACCTGAAGCCCAATGCATGAGAGTCTTGGCTTTGAGTTACCATCATTTGCCTTCTCGCCTAAAACCGTGCTTTCTATATTTTGCAATTTTCCCGGAGGATGAACTTATTTCTGCAGATAGACTTGTGGAGTTATGGGCTGTAGAGGGATTTTTGAAGGCAGAAGAGTTGAAAAGTATAGAAGCGGTGGCAGAAACATGTCTAAACGAACTCACAGATAGAAGCTTAATTTCTGTCCACAAATTGAGTTTTGATGAAAAAATAGAGAGTTGTCGAATGCATGATGTGACCCGTGAATTTTGTTTGAGGGAAGCTCAGAAATGTGAATTTTGTGAATTTTGTAGGAGGAAAGAGTGATCAAAATCCCTGTGCGCAATCCATGCAGTGTTCCTCTAAGAGTCGAGGTCGGATCAGTATCCATAATGTGAAAGAATTCTCTAGGTGCCGTAACAGGAGTTCCATTTCAAGCTAGTAAGAGTACTAGATCTTACTCGAATTAAATTTCCAAGTTTTCCCAGTGAAATACTACATTTAATTCACTTGAGATACCTAGCTTTGTGTCTTCATCCTCTCTTAGAGCGGTCCACAGAAAAGGTTCCCTCATCAATAATAGACGTTCCCTCGTCAATAATAGACATACCTCCAACAATATCAAGCCTATGTTATCTGCAAAATTTTATACTTTATGCTACCAGTGACCAGAAATATCCTTTTATATTACCATCAGAAATTTTGACGATGCCGCAATTCCGATACCTCTATTTGTCCTGGAATTACTTGCGGTATTATGAGCCTACAGAGAAAAGTTTGGTATTGAAAAATTTGCAATGTCTCTCTAGATGGAATCCTTTTAATTGTACTGGGTCTGCATTTAGACTATTTCCCAATCTAAAGAAGTTGCAAATTAGTGGCGCCCGAGAAGATTTTTGTATTCGCAAGGACCAGTATGATTTTCGCTACTTACATCAGCTCGAGGAATTGGAATTTAATCTTAGTAATCAAGCTGCTAAATGCTTTCTAGAAAGAATTACACCTTCAGATTCTACTCTGCAAAATCCTTTAAGGCTTCAGAGAAAGCCAGGTTTATCTTTTCAACCTCTGCTCCTACCTCCGCTGAGGAAGGGTTTCCTCTCTTGAAGTTCTTGCTACTGCGCGGATTGGTTATATGGTACTGGAAAGCCAGTAGTGATCACTTTCCATGCCTTGAACGCCTATTTCTTGAAGATTGCTGGTTTTTGGATTCAATCCCTCAAGAGTTTGCAAATATAACCACACTTACTCTAATTGATATAGATCGATGTTCAAAATCTGTTCTGAGTTCCGCCAAGCAGATTCAACAGGACATTCAAGACAACTATGGAGGTTGTATTGACGTCCATATTCGTGATCCTCTGTAAGACATCTTCTTCCTTGATTTTTCTTGTAATTATTTCTTGTATTTGTGCTTCCAAATTAAGTACGCTAAAGCTAATGCTTGTTTGGTGAGGAATATTTACTCTATTTTCAGTTTGATTAGAGGATTTTCCAACAGAATGTCGATTTTTAATGCTATCACTAAAATCAATCATATTGTTATTTTGTATAAACAGAATTACTTTCATAATGCAAACTAGATATTTCCAAAATAAGTTTTCATTTTTTAATTTTTTCTTCCTGTGAAACTTTGGTGGAATAGTAAAAGTTGGGGTCTCATACATCTGAGATCACGTGTTCAACTTTTTATGAAAAAGAGTAAAAAAAACTTGTAATTATTCACACTCTTCCACAATGTAGGTAACTTTGTTGACCAGTCTACGTTATCTGAATTTTAATAGATTGACTTTGTAATATTCTTCAATACTGGGCAATTTTTACTACTCTGCCTTCTTTTACAATATTTATGAGGGTGTTTGGATTGGCTTATTTTAAGTGCTTATTGGTTTTAAGTTTTTATTTTTTTTATTTTTTATGGTGTTTGGGAAAGATAAAAAGTGTTTTTAAGTACTTATTTTTAGGTCCAAAAAGTACAAAAATAAGCTAAAAGCCAAAAGTTGGGTATTACCAACTTATAACTTTTAAATTTTAGCTTATAAGCTTTTAAAAAGCCAATCCAACCACCCTAGTCCCATATTAGATTCGTTCGCTCTCCTTTTTTTTCTTTCTTTTCGGAAACAAATAGTCTGACGTTAGATTCATAGTTTGTTGCTCTAGTAGCTATAATTTCACCAAGCAGACATGCCCAAAAATAGTTTAAGTTATGCACAATGATGTGCATTTTATCATTGGATAAAGTTGATCTACAACAACGTATAACTCATCATAGCAAGCTCGATATGGTAATAGAATAATAACCTGCTTTATTAAGTAAAATTGCACCGATAGCATGAAATTTCTTTACAACTGTCATTTTTGTATATAATTTAAATCCGTCCAATAATGTGTAAGTTCTTATACCTACATGCTCATTCTTGCTATAACTTTCTCTTGTTCCTTCATTATGGGAAATCTAACATATCATTTTTCATCATTTGCACCTTCTTTTTTTTTCTGCAGCTCGTGGTGATGACCTTAGGTTTGCTACGGATTATCCAGTTCTCTGAAAGAAATGTCAATTCAGAAGTCAAATGTGTGTGGTGTAGCTTTTGTTTATTTTCATTTTCTTTCAATATTATTAGAATAGGGGGCAGGATGATTGCAAATGTTTTGTAATTTAATTGTATATGATCTTTAGTATAGCAGTTTGTCAGTGTTTTGTAAATACTCCAAATTTTATATTCATATTGTATGTGCCAGAACAGGCTCCATTCCACAAATTTAGAGTTGATTTCCCAAAAGGTCACTCAACTATTCTTGTTGGAACACAAAAGTCACTTAACTTTGTTTTGTAATTGAAAAGCCACTCAACTTTCATCTTTGTAACACAAAAGTCACTTACCTTTGTTTTGTAATTGAAAAGTCACTCAACTTTTATCTTTGTAACACAAAAGTCATTCAACTCATTTTAGTCAACTCTTGCTGACGTGATATTTTTTTAAAAGTTAAATTCTTATTTAATATAAACTCACTAATTTTTACCATTTAGTGACCCGCCCTACTAACTTGACCTGCTATCTAATGAATTTAGTGATGGACTTGATGAAGATGTCTGAGAACTGATCAGCAATGTAAATTTTGTACATCAGAGGATTAATATAGCAATTTTGAACAAAATCACTACTCCTGGCTCATTAACTAAGTGAATTGAAACGTTGATTATCGATATGGCATTTACTTTCCCTGCAATCACTACCAACTTCTTATGGTATTCTCTGTAAAATTCAAGCTGCTTGCTCAAGGAAATTGTATTTTGAGTACATCATAGATGAAAAGAAGAACAAAGGTACAATTCGACTCGGTTGATTTACGTAATATTTTGTGAATAGAATGTATAAAATTTCAATCCTTAGTGTTTTGTTACAAAAAATTGGATAGCAGGTCCGTTTAGTGGGGCGGATCACCAAATGGTAAAAATGAGTGAGTTTATATTAAATAAGGATTTAACTTTTAAGAAAATGTCATGTCAGCAAAAGTTGACTAAAATGAGTTGAGTGATTTTTGTGTTACAGAGATGAAAGTTGAGTGACTTTCTAGTTACAAAACAAAGTTAAGTGACTTTTGTGTTACAATGACGATAGTTGAGTGATTTTCCAGTTACAAAACAAAGTTAAGTGACTTTTGTGTTACAATGAGGATAGTTGAGTGACCTTCTGAGATATTAAGCAATTCCCGAGTGTGGAGACTTCTCCCAGTAAATTGGGATACTGAAGATGGGAGGGACATCATTATATGCAATGCAAGAAATATCTCTCCAAGTCGTAGAGGTGAAGGTTAATGTGTGTTAAGTGTTTGTACAAAATCATTTTAACTTGAAAGCATATTTGAGCTATGATTCTACACATTGTGATAGAGTTTTGTCCATACCTGCTAGTGTTGGAAAACTTAATTAACAACACAAGATCGCAAGTAAATCATTAGACAGCGACATAAATCTAGAAGATTAGTAAGGTCACTTACTTGATCCATTGTAAGAATCGATCAACTGAAGTCATGATCTTCTAAGTCTTGTTACTTTTTTTATGACACTTCTTTTAATGAGCGGAGAGAGATGGGAGGGACATCATATATAATAGCGAGACACCTCTTCCATGAGATATAACTCTTCAAAGGCAAATATCCGCATCTCTCGGATGAATTGAAATAAGCGTGACTTGTATGAGATAGAAAAATATTTTGATCTTATTTAATATATACGTGATGATGTTTATGAAAAATATTGATGCGGAAATAATGTGGAAGTAGGGGCAAAATGGTAAAAATGAGAAAAGTTGAGGGGCAAAATGGGAATTTCACATAGAGTTTCATGAAGGTTCAAAAAAAAAAAAAAAAAAAAGAAAAGGATGAAAATTGATGACAAAATAAGTCATCTTTTCTAGAAAAATATAAGAAATTTCTACACATTGTGATAAATATATATGTAGAGAGGGTGGACAAAATAAGACATAATGTTCTTCCAATTCAAGGAGCAAGAAAGAAAGCAAGGAAGAAGAGAAATAAAAAAGGGCTATTCGGCCATGATGATGGAGGAAAATCCATGGAAAAAAATTGTTCAAAAATTTCTTTCCTACTAATTGAAACGTCCCTAACATCATGAAGAAATTATTGGAGCAAGCAAAGTGTTCGTTTTTAAAAACACAATTCTAGCGAAGGAGGAATTAAATGGAAAAGATTAGATTCAATTCTTTTCTTATGAATTATGGATGATTGTACATGTTGTAGTGTGTAGAATGAAACGATAAAAAATTATTAAAATATGGATGTTGAATAGTTGGCATATATAGTTGAGGCCGTGTGGTCATAGTATGATTTGGAAAAGAATGGATTAATTTTATGTAGTATGTTAGTTGTTGTTGCGATGTATGGAGAAGGAGGAAATTCATGAAACTAAGGGTGTAGTTGTTGTGGTAGAGAATGATGTTGTGTGGTGAGCTATGATGAATTAATTTCATGTGATATTCTAGTTGATGTTGTCTTATATGAAGGTTTGAAGGGGTGGAGAAATTGTTTGTAGAAAGAAGTTCGTGTAATATTAGTATGCTTCCATATATTTGCATGAATATGATATTAGCAATGCATGGTTGATATGGTTTATGAATCTAGAAGGAAAATGTGTGGTTACACTTTTTTGTTGAAACTTGCGGGTATATATTGTGAATATTGAGAGTGTCGTTGAAATGATTGTTGATATTGTTGTGGATAGTTTGGCAGGAGTTCCGTTCTCGGATTGTTGTCGAATTGGTAGGAGTTGTATCTCGGGAAGAGATATATAAATTTTATTTGAAAGATTAAGACAAGTATTGGTTAACTCTTAAAGCACTATGATTAATATTTGCTATGACCAATTGTAGATTTTGGAGGAAACGGGATTTGAATTTGGATAACCGGCGGAAAAGGTAGTTAATTCCTAGTTGTAGGTTTGATTACAAATCACAACATATAAAATCCGAGTTTGAATTTGCCCTTTTTCATTCATACCTTATATATATAAATGGATTTATATAGACGTCCCTCAACTTGTAAAAATAACATTTTATTAGATAATTAAAGGGAATATGGTGGGCATAAGAATTTTGATATAAGTGTTCGATAGCATTTGATCATTACGATAAATACTCCGATTATATTAAATATGTGAGTATTACCGAGTTAGGTATTGCCGGTATAAGCATTCCAAATAGAGAATTTCTAACAATCTCGGCTATGAGTACTGGATATATCCTTGGGCCACATATATGTTCTTCGAACGATCTCGGATCGCTTAAAAAACTTTATAGCTCGCGCAATTTTTGGATTCTAAACAATCGGTAGTCCATTAATCGTACTAATATGGGATCAAATGATTTTCATAACATATATTCGTCACTAAACCCATCGGTATTGTGCGCATGCCTAATAGTCCGATATCAATGCAAATCAATGACATATATGATGATCGAGTATGGATGCATAGCATGAAAATTGCATGTAAAATTGATCTTGCGTATCCCTGTTTCGGAGGGCGGGATACGCCTATATGATAATATATGGTCCTACTTTTGTGATGATTTAAATAGTCAATAAACCACTTTCTTACACTTTCTACACCACGAATACGCGGGGTATGTCAAACGCTGATAACTTTATATTCGAGACTTTTCAATAAACACTCATACGTATTCATAAATTTCATAAGACTTTACATGTCGATAAAATATATTTAAACATATTAGTCAAAATAACTAAAACAACAAATTCGCCTCCGTCCAACGTGTGACATCACGGTGCGCTACGTATTTTCTGCACCTCTTCGGACATCGTCGTAATTGTAAAATAAGCATTTTAGTACTGGGTCACTCGATCATCCTTATTATATAGCTCCGGTTTGTGTCGAAAAAAAAAAAAAAAAACTTTAGGTTTGTTTCGTTACCTTTCATGAGCGGGTCCATAATAATGGGGTTTGTACTAATATGCTTTATTGACATAAGAAGACTCTGAACTCTTTCCTTCACACAATTAGAAATTTAATGTGTATATGCTTTAGTTTCGACAAACTTCGGATATACATATTCTAGACACATATATATATATATATATATATATATATATATATATATATATATATATATATATATATATATATATATCCAAAAACGATTCGTCTCAAGATCCCTAACACAGCATTATTATTTAGTCTTTGGACATAAATAATAATTTATAAGTGGTACCCTTATACTTAGTTCATAAATATTGATTACCAAATCGGCCTAGTAATATGTCTTTCTTTGGACCGACACATTACCAGCATGAGATTACTAAATGCATTACATATTCATGACTGTCCATAATCTGGCCAAAATAATCTTCCTTTGGAATAATTATTTCGCATGGACAAAACATATTTAATGTTCAAAATAAATAAATTTTATCTAATAGAGGTTACTTTGGCAACATATTAGACAAATCTATTCCATTTGAAACAAGAAACACATGGTATAATTCCATTCCCAGTATAAAAAAGCAACTGGGAAAATGCCGATCGATATTAGTAATTTTCTATTTATGGACTCGCATATCATTTTTTTGCACGGATTGCCCTTCTTTGGGGTGGTCTTTAAATTTTGCCCCTCAAATTAGTGGTCTTTAAGTTTTGCCCTTCGCTTGAAAAGTTGGCCGAAAATATTGAGGTTCTGGGTTGGAACCCCCGCTCAGGCATACAAATAAAAATAAGTTTGCAAGAAAAGGCTTTGGAAAAAGTCCGCCTTATGCAGCATAAGTTGCCTTAAGGCATAACTAAAAGTTTGCCTTATAAGGCAACCTATGCTGGATCCGGCATAACTTTAGTTATGCCTTTAAGACAACTTATGTTGTCTCCGGCATAAATACAAGTTTGCCTTATAAATTGCGCGCCTTAAGGCATAAAATTTAGGGAAAATTTCAATAATGTAGACTCTAGCATACAAAATTACATTTGCGTAGCCATATTTTTAAATTACACCCCGCACAACCACTTTTTCACGATATACAACATTATACAATAATATACAACTTTATACATCTGGAGTAGACAATGTATCAACCTTGCATAAAAGTATATAAGAGGTGTTTATACACACTTTTACACTAGTATACAATATTATACAGACTTATTCAAGATGTGTTTACATATGAGGAGTTTAAATAAAATGTATAATACGTTTTTGTACACACTTCTACACCTATAAAAGTGTATAATAGCATGGAAGCTGCACATATTCTAAATTTGTAACAATCACTGCTATTTGTCTTATACACGTAAGCTATAAACTTAGGAATATCACGTGAAACAATTGACTACGTACAGTTGCTTTCAAGAACGATAAACAAAGCCATAGAGCAACATCAAAGCTATAGAAGTTGGCTAGCTCGGGTAAATAAAAAAATATTGGCTAATGCGGGTAAATATTTTCTTCAAAGTGTCATACAGTGTTATTTTCCCTCAAATTTATGCCAAATTTATGCCGGATCCGGCATAACTTTCCCCAAGCCTTGCCTTGCGAAATTATTTTTTATTTTTATGCCGGAGTCGTGGTTCGAACCCAAAACCTCAGGGTTTCTACGCGAAGGGTAAAAATTAAAGACCAGTAATTTTGAGGGGCAAAAATTAAAGACCACCCCGAATGAGGGGCATTCCTGCGAATTGCCCCTCACATGTTAATATATTTTACATAGATATGCTATCATTAAAGGAGCCCATGTTATGCTCTAATAAAATATTATTATACGGGTCTAAGAAGTATCAATTATCCTTTTCTTTATTGTATTTTTGATGGACACACAATTTATGAAAAGGTTTAATGAAAAGACATCTTTTCATTTGAAAAGACACCAACGTAACCTTTAAAAGGGGTGATCCCTAAAGTTAGAATATGTTCTCTTTCTTTTCTTTCCCATTTCTGAAAAGATAAAGTATCAAGAACTATTCCAGACTTTGAAGACACACTTCTTCAATCAAGTTTTCTCAATCAACTCTTGCAATGGAACAAGGTTAGTGTTCCTATAATTATTCTTCACAGTAGCGGAGCCAAGATTCTGATTAAGGGTGTTCAAGCTTATAATATAAAGTAAGTAATTTTTTTCAATAAGTTGGTGCAACGGAAAATTTAAATCGAACTACATAATATTTAGCTTTGCTATTTTGCTTCGTAGTTTTTCCTAAAAGCATAATTCAAGCACTAAATTTGAAATGTGTTTTAGGTTTCTATTGCAAATTTTAGTTGAGCAAAGAAAATCACTCACGAGAGTCCAATAAAAAAATCACTAGGTACTAATTAAGAAATTTTTTTAAAGGTAACCAAAAAAAAAAAAAAAAAAGAAGCACGAGCAAACAATCGATTTCGGCAGCGCTCCAATGGTGGTTTCACGACCCAAACCGGAGGGCCATGACGGGCTCCTGGGCCCTACCTACCGAACACCACTAATCATGCTTTCATATCATAATCATAAACAAGGGTGGACCACGAGGGTCTGCTAGATCATAAGAGAAATATGCTAAAAAAGGGATGAGCCCGAAAAGACATACTATATAGCTATGCTGGACAAAATGTACAAGCCAACAAGGCTATCATAGATAACTATACAATAAAATGTAGGCCGAGGGGACCACACAACGTCTGACTATACCATACCATCTACAAGCCTCTACTGGAGTATATGACATAACAAGGTTGGGACAAGGCCCCCCTATACCCGTACGTACACAAAAAATATAACATACCAAAACACAACAACAACTCCGGAACAAGGGGAGTGCTCCAATATCAGCTGAACAACAACCTACAAAGGCAGATCGTTAACCTGTCTACCTAAACCTGCGGGCATGAAACGCAACGCCCCCAGAAAAGGGACGTCAGTACGAACAAAGTACTGAGTATGTAAGGTAGGAAAGTAACATGAAGGAGACATAAAAGTACATAGGATGAAAGGAATGCAACTTGTATGTCTGAACTGCCTTTGAGGGCTAATGATATGCATAAATACTGTGCATGCATGCATATATGTGCACACCTGGGGGTCATACATATACATATGCGTATATAACGCACATACGTCATGCCTCTGTGGGCATCCCATCGTATCATATCGGCCTCCGTGGGCATCATCATCATGTGACCAGCTGATCAAGTGGTAGTGCGTATATAACGCCATCACCTTCCCCATACCCCATATAGATAATACATAATATACGCGTATATAATGCCTGAGGGGTCATAGGTTTGTACATATATATATATATATATATATATATATATGATAAGAGTATATCCTAAATCTGTCAGAGTGACGTAAGGTCGGTACACCTTCGAACATCATTATGAACTAGCATTTTCATCAACAAGTGGCTCTATGAATCATACTAAATCTGAAGAAAGACGTACTGAACAACATTACTAGATCATGAATCAACATGGACCATCCCTAGCTACTATGAATAGAATCATTATGGAGTAGCGTTACGTTTACGTTTCGTTCATAAGGATCATACCAAAAGAAGGAAAGTTAGCCTTCACATACCTCAAGTCGTCAACAAATCCCACAATTAAACTACCGGGCTAGTATTCCAATCTCCTTGGTCACTACAGTATACCTAGCAGCCAACAACATAACAACAACCTAAATCATGCCTAAACGAACTTAGAGATAGAAGTTTAATTTCTGTCCACAAATTGGGTTTTGATGAAAAAATAGGGAGTTGTCAAATGCATGATGTGACCCGTGAAATCTGTTTGAGGGAAGCTCGAAATGTGAATTTTGTGAACGTTGTAGGACGAAAGAGTGATCAAAATAGATGTGCGCAATCCATGCAGTGTTCCTCTACGAGTCGAGGTCGGATCAGTATCCATAATGAGGTAGAATTGGCTAGGTGTCATAACAGTGAGGCTCATTCTCTTATCATGTCTCGTATATTCCAATTCTTCATGCCGGAGTTGCCTTTCAAGCTAGTAAGAGTGCTAGACCTTGCTTCAATTTGGTGTCCAACTTTTCCCAGTGGAATACTACATTTAATTCACTTGAGATACCTAGCTTTGACTCCTTCTCCTGGCATGAAGCATTATCTAGGATTCGGAGAAGAGGTTCCCTCATCAATAATTGACATTCCTCCATCGATGTCAAGCCTATGTTATCTGCAAACTTTTATACTTCATTTTACCATTAACTGGATATATCCTTTCATGTTACCATTGGAAATTTTTACGATGCCGCAATTGAGGTACCTCAATTTGGTCTGGAATTACTTGCGGTATGAGCCCACAGAGAATAGTTTGATTTTGAAGAATTTGCAATGTCTCCTTGGATTTAATCCTTTGTATTGTACTGGGTCTGCATTTATACTACTTCCCAATTTAAAGAAGTTGTTAATACGTGGCGTCTGAGAAGACTTTTGTAGTTGCAAGGACCTGTATGATTTTCGCTACTTACATCAGCTCAAGGAATTGGAATTTTATCTTAGTAATTCAATTGCTCAATGCTTTCTCGAAAGAATTACACCTTCAGGTTCTACTCTGCAAAATCCTTTAAGGTGGCAGAGGAAAAGGCCACATCCATCTCTTCCGTCTTTGCTCTTACCTCCTCCGGATGCTTTTCCACAAAACCTTAAGAATTTAACTTTTAACGGACCTTTCTACTTGCCATGGGAGGATCTGAGCATTGTTGGTAAATTGCCCAAACTCGAGTCCCTTAAACTATCAGCTCTTGCCTGCAGTGGCTGGGAGTGGGAAGTAGCTGAGGAAGGGTTTCCTCGCTTGAAGTTCTTGCTACTGAACTATTTGGATATACTGTACTGGAGAGCCAGTAGTGATCACTTTCCATGCCTTGAACGCCTATTTCTTAATACTTGCTTCCGTTTGTATTCAATCCCTCAAGAATTTGCAGATATAACCACACTTACTCTAATTGATATAGAACTATGTCCAGAATCTGTTGGGAGTTCCGCCAAGCAGATTCAACAAGACATTCAAGACAACTATGGAGGTTCTAAAGAGGTCGATATTCATGATCCTTGATTTTTCTTATAATTATTTCTTGTATTTGTGCTTCCAAATTATATATAGCTAAGGCGTGTTTGGTGAGGAATATTTACTCTATTTTCAGTTTGATTAGATGATTGTCCTAAGAATGTCGATTTTTAATGCTATCACTAAAATCAATCATATTATTATTTTGTATAAACAGAATTAGTTTCGTAATATAAACTAGATATTTCCAAAATAAGTTTCATTTTTTTTTTTTTTTTACCTGTGAAACTTTGATCGAATAGTAAAAGTTGGGGTCTCTTACGTATGAGGTCACGTGTTAAACTTTTTATGAAAAAGAGTATAAACTTGTAATTATTCATACTCTTCCACAATGTGGGTAACTTTGCTGATCGGTCTACGTTATCTGAATTTTAATAGATTGACTTTGTAATATTCTTCAATAGTGGGTAATTTTTACTGCTCTGCCTTCTTTTACAATATTTATGAGGGTGTTTTGTTTGGCTTATTTTAAGTGCTTATTGGTTTTAAACTTTTTTCTACTTTTTGTGGTGTTTGAGAAATATAAAAAATATTTTTAAATACTTACTTTTAGGCCTAAAAAGTACAAAAATAAGCCAAAAGTCAAAAGTTGGGTCTTACAAATTATATCTTTTAAATTTTAGCTTATAAGCTTTTAAAAAGTCAATCCAACCACCCTAGTCCCATTTAGATTCGTTCGCTCTCTTTTTTTTTTCTTTCTTTTTGGAAATAAATAGTCTTACGTTAGATTCATAGTTTGTTGCTTTAGTAGCTGTAATTTCACCGAGCAGCCATGCCCAAAAATAGTTTTAAGTTATGCGCAATAATGTGCATTTTATCATTGGGTAAAGTTGATCTACAACAACGTATAACTCATCATAGCAAGCTCGATACGGTAATAGAATAATAACCTGCTTTATTAAGTAAAATTGCACCGATAGTGTGAAATTTCTTTACAGCTGTCATTTTTGTATATAATTTAAATCTGTCCAATAATGTGTAAGTTCTTATACCAGCAAGCTCATTCTTGCTATAATTTTCTCTTGTTCCTTAATTATGGGAAATCTAACATACTCCCTCTGTTTCAATTTATGTGAACCCATTTCCTTTTAAGTCCGTGTCAAATGAATGACCTCTTTTCTAATTTGGAAACAAATTCGCTTTATGAAATGATTTACAGCTACACAAATATTTAAGATTTATTTTGAACCACAAGTTTCAAAAGTTTTCACTTTTCTTAAAATGTCGTGCCTCACCAAATGTGTTCACATAAATCAAACGGAGGAGTATCATTTTTCATCCTTCGTGGTTTTTTTTCTGCAGCAACTGATGATGATCTTAAGGTGTTCTGCGGATTATCCAGTTCTTTGAAAGAAATGTCAATTCATAAATCAAATGTGTGTGGTGTAGTTTTTGTTTATTTTATTTTCATTTTCTTTCAATAATTTTAGAATAGGAGGCAGGATGATTGCAAATGGCTTGTAATTTAATTTATGTGATCTTTAGTATAGCTGTTTGTCAGTGTTTTTGGAAATACTCCAAATTTTATATTCATATTGTATGTGCCAGAACAGGCTCCATTGTGCAAATTTAGCAATTCCCATTTCTATATATTTTCGCTTTGTTTGTTCTAAATATTGGTAGGTTACCCGGAGAATTAGATCTGTATAAACAAGCAGGGAGATTGAAAACTTCTCGTTTGAAACTATGAACGACCAGTAAATAGCACAGGATAGTTGCATGTTCTTACTTATTTCATAAAATAGGATGCTTGAATATACATAACAACAATCACGCGAAAAGGTGTCTTATAGTCCTAACTGATATGGAACTCAATTTTTTTTTGCATAGTTGTCTTCAATATCCTGTTGAATTTGCTCGGCGGAAATTTTACAACAGATTTCAGATAGGACTTTTGAAAGTTCGTAAACTCAAATTCACAGTTCTGCTTCTTTGTTTTTATGGGAAATACATTAGGCTTATGCTGCTCTTACTTCCCTTATGAGCACCATCAAACATTCAATGCAATTTCCTAGATTGATCCCGGGAGAGCCGTTATAGAGAAACCCTGAACAATAACAGGCGATTTTGAGGCATTTGTATCCAGCACAGAGTATATAGTTGACGTGGAATCAAGAAAACTTCTCTCAGCAAAAATCCCAATTTCACGACGAATAGATTTTTTTTTTTTTTTTTTTTTTGAACTTCGTTTTCTCTTGAAATGAGCAGTAACAATTTGTATATCCAATTTATGAGATATGTAATAATTTGTGACTATCTGTAAAGTACGTTTCGTTTCTTGGGTTTCTTCAATCTACCTCGCAAAGAAAGAAGAAAGGCTAAAGCTAGCGGCCCTAGAGAAATTGCACCAACTTCCTTACTAAAAGCTTCACACAGGAACTGATAGAAAAATTAGGCCACCAGTAGAAAGGTGTTATGTTATATCTATTGGGCTTACATGCAACAATGACAATCTAAGGCCCGTTCTATTTTCCATTTTTCTGGAGATTGCTCATGTAGTATAATGCCAAAGTTGGTGCGTTTCATGCGATTAAGAATACTAAATCTTGCTTCACTGAAGTTGAGTACTTTCACCATTTGTATACTTCTTGTAGTTCACTTGAGAAACCTAGCTTTGTTTATTTCTAAGGACAAAATTTTATCACATTAGTATTTTTCCTCCATCAATAGCTAGCCTTCATTATCTCGAAACTTTTTAGACAAAAGGGTCTCAATTCTCTCTGTTGCACTGATCGTTTATAGTTACCATTGTAAATTATGAATATGTTGCAATTGAGGCACCTCTGTCTAAACTCGAATATCTTGCGTTCTTTCCAATTTATGAGCAAAGTAATAATTTGAATATCTGGAATGTGTGTTCCTTTTCTTGGGAGTCTTTAATTTACAGAAATAGCACCAACTTACCCAAAGCTTCACACAGGATCTGATGTTGCATCTTTTATTAAGTTGATACATTTTAGCTTTCCTAATATTAATGGATCTTGCTATCGTGTCACGACCTGTACCCCGTGGGTGTATGGGGTGCCCTATTTGGACACCCAAACAGACTTCCATACCAAATCATCATAATTTAGCTTAGCTCAAATATCATATTCATCATTATTAGCAGAAGTGAAAATAAATGCTATCTTAAGCGGTCGCGCATACAAAAGTGTCATATCAAAGTCAGAGAGGCGGCGGAATATACATCGCCGAACATATATACACATATACAAATACAAGGGCCATTATGGCCACCATAACGTGCACGGGACCGCGCTAAGATGCAAATCATAAACAAATCGAACATACATAGGACCCATGACCCACACGATGATACGGGCCCTACAAATCATAACGAAATCATATGACGGGACGGCCCCGCCGTACCCCAAATAGTCAAACGTACGTAAACATATATATCACGATAGATATGTACCAACATATAGGCTCCGGATCAAAAGGAGCGCTCGTAACAGCGAATGTGTGGCCTACGTTGGCGTATCACGAACCTACGTACCGCGGGCATGAAACGCGCGACCCCGAAGAAAGGGGGTCAGTACGAAGGATGTACTGAGTATGTAAAGCATAAGGTGCAGAAATCCAAATCTTAGCTGAAGTAAAAGTATAAGGAGAGAAAATACCGAATCAGTATATCAGATCTGTACTGGAGACATATATATATAATGCAAATCGAAATCATGCATAACGCTCAGGAACGTGGTCACCACTCCGACGCTGGTGCCACACACAGCATAACTCCTAAGGTTTCAAATCTCCGTACACCCCGAACACAACATATCATATCATCAAACATATCATAAGCCATATCACAAGATAACCCATAACCGGAACCCCGCCCTATGGCGAGGTCTCGGAACCGTAACACAGCATACCGCCGAATTTATCATAGTGCGCACGATCACAAACCTGCCCGGAACCGGCGAACGATGTCATAGTATAGGCACGAGCGCAGTAGTGCGTGCCATATGCATATATCCATATTAAATTTCAAAGCTCGGCAAATAAATACATATCCATACTTATTTTAAGATCAAAAGGCTCAGAGTAAGTATTGGGTCTGTTGGAATTAATATACAAAGGATGTGAGCCTTTAGATTTACAAAGCTTACGAAAATTACTTCATAAACTTTTTAAGAAAATTTAGTGTCGTTCACGTTTAGGGGCTTTCAAATAACTTACGGAACAACCAAACGAGTCTCAAACTCATAGGCAAAGATCCTCCCTTTATATCATACAAAAGTAGATTAAGTAAGACCAACGAAAGAAACCTCGGCTAGTGGGCCCACCTCGGGTCAAGTCGAGGTGGCGGGCATAAATTACGAACTTTAGGCTCTATAGAGTCATCTATGTAAGCCTCCGAACAATTCTATCACATTTGCGCAAATTATGGACGTTCGAATAGTTTTCCAACAAAACATAAGAATTATGATTCAATTGTACTAACGAATAGTAATTAAAATCAAACTCGGGTTTCGATGAGCAGATAAACCCGAGGCTCAAATTCAAACCTAGTATATCTAGACATGCCAACAAAAGGAAGGGATAGCTTTCCATACCTCGTTCGACCTCTTAATTGCTACGCTTAATCGTCCGGACTCGTACGTCTACAATTAAAGAGATTCACATTATGTTAGTCCCTTTATCGCACATTTGTTCCGAATTTCAAGCCACACTATTTTATTTCTGTCGAAAATCGAAAAGATCTCCCCGTTTATATGCCTAGCCCGAATTCTCAATCCAATAACCAACAACAATGATGGCAATACCAACATTAATAACATAATTTCCATGCCAAATTATTCCATAGAACGGCCACACGCTCGTTTTCCAACTTTCGTAAATAATTGACTCAAGATACAATCATTTAATCGGGCTTTCTTCGTAAATAAACCAATATTAACATAAGTAGAAGGAGATTCACCTTTCTTTCCTTAATATTGCCGAATATTCAATTTTCCACCTTAAACTCAAGCCACAACACGTCGCTATACGATTCCGCAACGAAAACTATACGATCTGACCAGAATTTGGGGATTATATCTGGTGTGGGCTAAAATTTGATTTGGGAAGTTGGGGGGAGCTCTCCAGATTTTGGAGAGCATTTGGGACGTTTTTGGCTGAAAAATGGGGGCTTTACCCCTTCTTATAACGTTCTGGATTCTGTCCAGAACCGACTTAAAAACCTTCTGCGCGATCGCGCCAGTTCTGGCCGCGTTCGCGCAGAGTCAGATTTTTCTGACTGCACCTTCGTTTAGTAAAATGATCATAACTTTTGATCCTGATATCGTATGAGGACCCACGACCTATGGTTGGAAAGCTAATTCAATTATCTAAAACTTTCATTCTTGGTGGTTTTCCAAATTCGAAACTTATAATGCCGATGTTACCCTTCAAAATCAGATCACCCGAAAACGCTTCCTTAAATTGCCTTTTTGGAGGGCTTACACTCATTTTTGGCTTATGGGTCCTTCTTAGGACTTGCTCAACTCTCCATGTACTATTCATACATCTCTTCGTATGTCTTTTATAAAACTCCGATGTGTGGGCCCCACTTTGCGTGCGACGACGAGAATTTCTTATTAAGTGCTATGTGGACCAATTCACCTCATATGACCTCCAAATGTCATACATATGATATTATTATCTTCCTATAACCTATCCTTCATCCTGAATCTGGGCCTCATTTTTTTTTGTTCAGCGCGTTCGCGCTGTATTGGGCCTTTGGCCTTCTGCGCGTTCGCGCCACGTCCTGGCGCGTTCGCGCAGACCAATTCCCTGGTCTGCCAGGACAACTTGCAACGTCCATATCTCCTTACTCCGATGTCCGATTGAGGAGCGCTTTGTTGCGTTGAGAACTATACTCGTCAAAATTCATTTTAGGCTATTGTTCCATCTTAAAACACTTCATATGCTAAGAGATATTCATCCCCCAATTTGGACCAGAATTTCTCCTCACGTTTTCTCCAAAGTCTAACAAACTTGATTTTTTTTCTTGGTTCGCTTACCCTTCAATCTTTTCATAGCTTACTATATAAACTTAAATTCTCGTAACCATAATTTAAACACACATAATCTCGAATCTCAATATACGAAACTGCGGGGTATAACATCCTTCCCCCCTTTAAAAACATTCGTCCTCGAATGTTTAAGCTAATCTTGTACCCCCGTCCATGATCCTATTCTCGTGTACATCCCTTTATCGGATCATTCTTTTTGGTAGTCATTCACTTCTTCCTCATTTACGATTCCTTTCTACATTTATCCCTTTGGTACAATCTCGGAACACTCTTTCACTAATTGTTGATCTAGTATGTACCTTCGTACTAACGCCTTTTGTTCATTAGGCGAGGTTCGGCGGTCGTTGTCACCATCAGCTTGCTCACGAATCGGTTTCACTTTGTCAGCCGCCTTGCGAAATTACATCCGGACCAATTAGTTTAGTTTCGTCCACATCGAATCAACCAACCGAGGTCTGCATTTTTTTTTATCATCTAAGGTCTCATATTCGCATAATGTCATCTACATGTTGGGACGTAACCATTAGTATAGGCAAATTCGGCTAACGGTAAATGATCACCGCGGGTTTCCGGTCTTCCTACCATTCCTCAATAGCACCGCATTAGAACCGGTCAAATCTTCATTAGTCCAAATATGGTCGCATAATCTTAAATAGACATATGACGAATGAGGATCTTTATCGAATCGGAAGATCGGACGGATGTCGACCGAGTCGATCCAAAATCGGAGGTACAAAAGTACGACGGACAAAAGCATAATCTAACGTTATCTTAAACCGCATTCAAAATCGGGGCCGTACGTACCAAAGCATATCGGACAAACCCACAATCCGTATCGGATGCGATGAACTATATCGATAGGTCCATAATCGAGTCGGACGTATGGAAATAAGACCGAACGGTCCGTGATCGGAGTCGGACGTACGATTTTTACCGGACAAATTTGTTGTCGAGTCGGACGTACAAAAGTATATCGGACAAACGTATTCGGATTCGGAAGTGTAAGCATAGCAAACAAATTCATACTCCGACGTCATATCAAACGATTCATAACCGGGGCCAAACGTACGTAAGTATATCGAACGTATCGTAATCAAAATCGACATACGTGGATATATCGGACGATTTGTAATCGAAATCGACGTACGAAGCCACGTCGAACGGTCCGTAACCGAGTTAGGCATACGAAGGTATCTCAAACAGATTCGTAATCGAGTCGGGCGAACGAAGGTACATCAAATAGAAGCGTAATCGAATTTAGAAATACGGAGGCATAATAGACGGGCTTCGTCAAAATCGGGAGTGTAGAAGTATGGCCGGAATCTCGATCAAAAAATCGGACCATTTTCACTAATGCTCGGGGTTTTCGGAAGTTCACACAGTCAACGTTTCCTTACTCATTCTAATGTGAATGCCCCGAATTAATTCATCAAAACATTCGATAGGCTACGAGTGAGTTTGTGTCCGCATGAAAATTTCGCTTTCCACTGCATACTTGACTACTTAGGCCACTTTCTTGCCCTCTTGCCCGGTCATAACATTTCCTTTCTACTTAAAAATGACGGTTTATACAATTATCAGCATTAGCCTCCGCTATAAACGAGTCACCGCGGCTAGTTCCGATCATGAGTGGAATAATTTCTCTCGTAGCAGTTGTTTTACGAATATGGTGGGTTCCTTCTTAAATGCGATAATACACGTAATTTCATAGCGTATCTCTTGATTTCATGAACTATTCTCTAGTATCTAGCGAACCTCTTTTTTTTTTTTTTTTTTTTCCTTCAGAAATTTCCAAACTACCAAACAGTAATCCCGTTCGATAATTCATCATTACCCGAAATATTCTTTGAGTCATGGTAATCTCATCCAGAACCACCTTCTTTATGAGCTTTGACTGCCGTTTTCTTTTCTTTATTACTATTCTTTAAAATATATTATTGCGTACTCATGTACAATATCCGTTTGCCCAATAGGGGGAATTAAATTATGACATAAACATATCACGGTTCACATTGTGCCAGCATTTCCTTAGGCGTCTTTCATCCTTTCCTTTATTTATTCTCTTGGTATGTAGATACGCTTAAGCTCGGGCCTTCGATCGATAAGTTTCCTTCCTTGACATTTAAAGGTATTGTAATACACTTTTAAGTCTAACGTAATACGTTCTCCCCCACTTTATAGGGGGCTGTACTTACACCGTATTCATGTCTTTTCTATTTTACGATCTATAACTTGATTATCCTGCGTATGGAAGCCTTAATAAAATCACGAGGCGATGCAAACTCTCGATCACGTAGTACAAAATCTTATCTAATAACGGTCCTCGAATAATGTAATCAATGTAGAAATTTATCTTTTAGTAATCATATTAACCCTTGTTGGGAGATTCAGCTAAGTCATCCCTGCTCACGCCGTTCCTTTTTGACAAATAAGTTAGTGCTTTTGCCTGCTGACTCCTTTTGAAACTACCTTATTACATTTCTTACTTTAATCTTTTTAAATTCGATCCCCTTATATTCTACTCAATTTCCCTCTTTTCTCTCCAAATGGCGTTGTATTAAAATGTTTCAACCTCAACCTACAACAAAAACTAATATCCATTTATCTCGGAGCATCTGTACCATACCTTTCATTTTGTCTCATAAACGCTGTCCACGTAATGTCTTTCGTATATTACAACACTAGCTATTATTAGGGTCTACCCATCGGTCGACATAGTCATTAATGGGGAGCCATACACCTACATATAAATATACTCTATCATTTCCTTTTTCAAGACATCTTCAATCACTTATTCCATCTTACTCTAATTTCTGAGCTGCGTTGCTCCTTTTCCTTTTCGCCAATCTAATCCGCCGCAACCCATGCGACCTCTACAATGTTGCTAACTATTCCACACACCCTAATTTCCTTTAGGTTACCCCATATTTCCTATTTGTGCCTCATATCTATAATTGCGAAAATTTTGTACACTTCCCAGGGGGTTCACCCACCCCAGAATTACTCTGGCCCTAGCACGCTTAACTTTACAACTTTAATGCATTTAGGTGCGTTAAGGCCGGTATAATCACGTCAACCGCCCCGCACGACCTTTGTCACGTAATTTAAGGTAAGCCGGGGTCTTAACAACTTTCGTAACGTTCTCGTGGCGGGTCCCACCCCGACTTGGAGGAAATCTTTTCACTTTTCCTCGACCATATAGGTACCGTATCGCCCCTTACTTCATCTATATATCTAATTCTATACCGCCCACGGATTTAAATTTTTATTCCACAAATTCCAATTCCAATTAATCGTCGGGAACCTGCGAAACATTACCGTAAAGTCCCCTCCAACTACCAAAGAAAAGGGAACTAGAGTCCAACGACATCACAAAATTTCTTAGTACTCATTTCACATAACTATGTTCATATATATATGCGAGTGGTAAGTTAACCATTTAATTCCCAACTACTTGTCATACGTTTTGTATTTTCTCAATAAGGTGAAACTTAATCACATGACATTTTTGCCCTCCAACATAGGCTTTTCTAAAGCAAAGTGTGGTCAAGAATGTAAATTGCAAATTTACTCGCTATATCTTTCTCGAAATAGAATTTCCAGCATGGGCCAGTCTTCTTCTGAATGACATCTGAAGGATGCCCAGAAGCTTTAATTCGGCATAATAGATTTACTCTATCGGTATCGACTTTCAAGACATGTTAAGAACTTATATGTCATTTCCCTTACATAATTTGGAAAATTGAAATGAGAGAGGTTATACCAATATTTCTTAATATTCCAAACACACCAACAACACTCACAAACATATATACACATATATCACATCGTATCATAGCCACAGGATAACAATTTCAAATAAAAAAATGTGAAGGTGTCGAGTCTTACCTTGCTTTACACGATTCAAATGGCACCTGTGGCATTTTTTCTATTTTCTTTCCTTTTAGATTTTTTTTTTCAACTTTTTACATTTCCATCATACTTCAACGATTTTTCCAACATACGTCTTTTCATACCATTACTTACCTCGCGTCTTGTGTAGTTCCCGGTTTCATCGATCACTGCCAGCCATACCGTTCCCTATCGACTTGGGTGCAAATCAAAGGTTAGTAGGGAGAATCCCGTTCCTACGGTAGCTCTATCGCACGATCTAAGATCCAAAGAAAGGTAACATGCAAGCTGTCTGTGTTCGTTTATAGATGTGGTGCACAACACACCGATAAACAAACTTACGAGACACGGCTCGATGATATTCCGAGAGATAAGCCGTCTGCTCACAATACTTTTTGTCACGACCCGGCCCCGTGTGAGCGATCGGTGCCCTATTTGGACACAACCGAACTTCCATACCAAATCATCATAATTTCGCGAAAGTGAAAATAATCACTATCAAGCGGGTCGCGCGTACAAAAGTGTCATATCAAAGTCGGGCGGCGGAATATACATCGCCGAACATATATATACACATATACAAATACGGGGGCACGTATGGCCACCATACGGGGACCGCGCTGGGTGCAAATTACAAACAAATCGAACATACGTAGACCCATGACCCACACAAGATGACTGCTGTGCCTCTACAAATCATAACGAAATCATATGACGGGACGGGGCCGCCGTACCCCGAATAGTCAAGCGATACGTAAACATATATATCACGATAGATATGTACCAACATATGGGCTCCTATCGGAGCGCTCCGTAATAGCGAGAATGTGTGGCTTTACGTTGGCAGCATCACAACCTCCGTACTACGGCATTAAACGGCCGAAGAAAGGGGGGGTCGGTACGTATGACGCGAGTATATAAAGCATAAGGTGCAAATAAATCGAAATCTTAGGCAAGTAAAAGTATAAGGAGAGAAAATGCCGAATCGGTATATCGATGCATCGGGAGACATATATATATAATGCGAATCGAAATCATGCATAACGCTCGAACGTGGTCACCACTCCGACAGCCGGTGCCACACACGAAGCATAACTCGGAAGGTTTCAAATCTCAGTACACCCACACTGACATATCATATCATCAAACATATCATAAGCCATATCACGAGCGCAACTCGCGCCAACGGAATCCGGCCCCACGAAGTAGATCTCGGGAACGTAACACAAAGCCTCGGCCGAATTTATCATAGTGCGCACGATCACAAACCGGCCGGGGGAACCGGCGAACGATGTCATAGTATAGGCGACGAGGCAGTGCGGAAACATATGCATATATCCAATTAAATTTCAAAGCTCGGCAAATAAATACATATCCATACTTATTTTAAGATCAAAAGGCTGAGAGGTAAGTATTGGGTCGATTTGGAATTAATATACAAAGGATGTGAGCCTTTAGATTTACAAAGCTTACGAAAAATTACTTCATAAACTTTTTTTACGAAAATTTAGTGTCGTTCACGTTTAGGGCTTTCAAATAACCCTATGGAACAACCAAGCGAGTCTCGAACTCATAGGCAAAGATCCTCCCCCCATATCATACAAAAGTAGATTAAGTGCAAGAACCCGACGAAACCTCGGCTAGTGGGCCCGCCCGGGTCAAGTCGAGGTGGCGGGCATAAATTACGAACTTTAGGCTCTAGCAAGGTCATCTATGTAAGCCTCCGAACAATTCTATCACATTTGCGCAAATTATGGACGTTCGAATAGTTTTCCAACAAAACATAAGAATTATGATTCAATTGTCTTGGACATGAATAGTAATTAAAATCAAACTCGGGTTTCGATGAACGGGATAAACCCCGAGGCTCAAATTCAAACCTGGTATATCTAGGACATGCCAACAAAATAAGGGATGACTTTCCGTACATTCGACCTCTTAATTGCTACGCTTGTCGTCCGGACTCGTACGTCTACAATTAAAGAGATTCACGTTATGTTAGTCCTTTATCGCACATTTGTTCCGAATTTCAAATATCACACTATTTTATTTCCTGTCGAAAATCGCGCATCTCCCCGTTTATATGCCTAGCCCGAATTCTCAATCCAATAACCAACAACAATGATGGCAATACCAACATTAATAACATAATTTCCATGCCAAATTATTCCATAGAAACGTCAATGTGTTTTTTCCAACTTTCGTAAATAATTGACTCGATATAATCATTTAATCGAGGCTTTCTTCCCGTAAATAAACCAATATTAACATAAGTAGAAGGAGATTCATACCTTTCTTTCCTTAATATTGCCGAATATTCAATTTTCCACCTTAAACTCAAGCCACAACACGTCGCTATACGATTAACGCAACGAAAACTATACGGTATCCGGACGGGAATTTGGGGATTATATCTCAAAGTGGGCCTAAAATTTGATTTGGGAAGTTGGGGGAGCTCTCCAGATTTTGGAGAGCATTTGGGACGTTTTTGGCTGAAAAATGGGGGCTTTACCCCTTCTTATAACGTTCTGGATTCTGTCCAGAACAAACTTAAAAACTTACTCGCGATCGCGCCGGTTAAACGCGTTCGCGCAGTCAGATTTTTCTGACTGCACCTTCGTTTAGTAAAATGATCATAACTTTTGATCCTGATATCGTATGAGGACCCACGACCTATGGTTGGAAAGCTAATTCAATTATCTAAAACTTTCATTCTTGGTGGTTTTCCAAATTCGAAACTTATAATGCCGATGTTACCCTTCAAAATCAGATCACCCAACGCTTCCTTAAATTGCCTTTTGGAGGGCTTACACTCATTTTTGGCTTATGGGTCCTTCTTAGGACTTGCTCAACTCTCCATGTACTATTCATACATCTCTTCGTATGTCTTTTATAAAACTCCGATGTGTGGGCCCCACTTTGCGTGCGGCACGAGAATTTCTTATTAAGTGCTATGTGGACGAATTCGCCTCGCATATGACCTCCAAATGTCATACATATGATATTATTATCTTCCTATAACCTATCCTTCATCTGAGATCTGGGCCTCATTTTTTTTTTTTTGTTCGAGCGCGTTCGCGGCATTGTGGGCAACTTTGGCCTTGCGCGTTCGCGCCGCGTCTTTCGGCGCGTTCGCGCGGACCACCCCCGGTGCCGGTGACAACTTACAACGTCCGTATCTCCTTACTCCGATGTCAGATTGAGGAAGCGGTTGTTTGCGTTGAGAACTATACTCGTCAAAATTCATTTTAGAGCTATTATTCCATCTTAAAACACTTCATATGCTAAGAGATATTCATCCCCCAATTTGGACCGAAATTTCTCACGTTTTCTCCAAAGTCTAACAAACTTGATTTTTTTTTCTTGGTTCGCTTTACCCTTCAATCTTTTCATAGCTTACTATATAAACTTAAATTCTCGTAACCATAATTTAAACACACGTAATCTCGAATCTCAATATACTGGCTTCATAGGGTATAACATACGCGCTTTGTCCGATCTGAAATTACACATCCTTTTCCGCTTCTTCTGCACTTTGAATTTCAAGACAGTTCAGTTTTTTCCATTTAAACTTCAGGACAGTTAAGTTTTGTGGGTGAAAATAATTTTTCCGATAAGAACTCCGGTGAATCGCACAGAACAGATCAAGAAGAAGGAGTTCGATGACTTCTAAGTTTGTGTCAGGATGAGGACCATTCTAGATGACCAAATAAGAAATACAAATTGGTTTGGGCTATTTTCGGATTCGGATTTGGTTTGGGGCCTGCACCTAAAATTCATCCACAGAGCCCACGCGAGATTTTCAGTCTGAAGCCCACATGTTCATTCTCAATACAAGGATAGAGCTGTAGAGAGAATATACAAGAATATACCTATGTATTCTACAACTGGACAATTTCTAGAACATTCCCAGTAAATACATTTTTACGTATTCTTATTTATCGTAAATTTGGTTACATAGGAGACCAGTAGATGAAGGACAAGTGTATAGGCAGTTATTCCTTAATATTCTTTTAGATAGTTATATATACAGCTACATTGTAAAGGGAAACACATACAGTGATATACGAAGAAGGAAATTTTTCTTACATTCTTTCAAGTTTTTTCAGTTCAAATCAGGTTAAGTGCCTTGAAGTTCAGTTTTTTCAGTTTAGCTTCAGCACACTAAAATTGGGAAAACTAAATTGAATTCATTTTTACTCTATATTGAATCTTTATTTGGATTTTAAGATGAGACATCCAATTTAAGAAACAGACTTTTGTGTGCTTTAACAATTACAACTGAAGTTGCTTTCCCTATTGCATAAAGATTAAAATACAGTTGACCAGTAGACCATGATGAATAGATGTAAAAAAAGGTCCTTTGTGCTTTGTGCTCGTATCAGCTAGTTGCAGTCAAGAATTTGCATTGAGTTCTACAACTACTGAATCGCGTTGGTAAATTTCCACCAGCTTTAGTAGTAAATGACCTTTTGTTTATTGGTAAAATTTTCAAATGTGACTACCTTATTGTAGCCCTCCCTTACCATTTGTAGCTACTTTTTAATATTACCATTCGTAGCTAAAAATCAGGTGATTTGTGTATGTTTTTCGCATGTATTTGTTGTACGACAAATACATGAGCATGCGGTAAAAAAAGGGACAGGCTCCTTTAATTTAGGCTGTAACGCTGGTGTTATTAAATGAGAAATCAAGATATGTTTTACCTTTTTTTCCGCAAAATCTGTTGTAATATTCCCTTTCCTTACACGTTTCTCTTCTTCCATGCAATCTTCACATTCAAACGTAAAAATTCAAATTTCAAATTCAATCTTCTACACGTCTGAAAATACATTGTCAAAACGAACACGATCAATCATCAGGTATTTCGTGCCAAAACACCTTTTTGATTTCACAAATTTCGTCTATTCAAGTTGTATTTATGTGATTTCAATTTTTTTCTTGGAGCATAATGTAAAAGCTACTTTATTCTTCTGAATTTTTTTTTGATTTCTATCTTTATAACTGATATTCGAAAATAATGATCTAATATCACTGTAAGCGTGTCAATGAATGACTAACGATCTTGAAAATTACGGTTGAAAGTATTTTAATGTACATGAATGGTTAGGAAGCTACAAAAATTCCGCTTCATATATTTGTTTTTTACGAATCTATAAGGCATAGTATAATTCGTGATCAACTAAACTATGTATTTCTGAAGTGTAATTCAAAATCTGTATGTTGTATTTGAATTATTAGTGAGCTGTAACTCTAATTTGTATAAATTATTCAAATTTGAACATGAATCTTATGTTCGAAATGATTCAAGTTTTCTTAATTTTTTAGTCATTCCTACATATTACCAGTGTTTTATGTTGAGACGAAGATTCAAGGATTTTTTTAATTTGTAAAATGGCCAGATTTCATCGTTGATTAGACACTCTGGTATTTGGAACGACGAGAATAAATACGTCAATTACAAAATCGATCTTTGTGACTTTCAAAAATATTCGACCTATGAGGAATTGTTACAAATAGTTGCAAACCAATTGAATTTGGACAAGAAAATGAAAAACATAAACATAAAATACATGGTTGAAGGTGATGATGTTCCAATGGAAATTCACAATGATATGGGTGTTAGAGTCTATGTGGGCAAGAAAGAGAACAAAGCATTACCAATGTACCCATTATGTATCATTACAAGATAGAAGCATGGAGATATGTATATCGGGTGAGAGTTGTGTTGAAGATGATTATTTGCAAATCGGATACACGAGTCAAACGAATATAATGGGAAGCATTGGTTCAGTGATTTGGCATCATCAAATTGTGGAAAGGCTGATTTGTTATTCGAAAACAACAAGGGTATGGTTATTGATGACAAGAACCAAAAAGTAGTTGCGGTCGATCAAGTATACAAGGATAAAGATACATTAAAAGCTGTGATGGCGAATTATGCAATTACAAACAGGTTCAACTATCGGACAGAAAGGAGCAATGCAATAAGGTATTAAAATGTGCATTTGTTTATGTATTTGCAACTGTGTGTTGGCATGTATTTAAACCATGACAGTGTATGTTTGTTAATTTGTACGAGTGGAAGTATTTCTCAGCATTTTTATGTCTTAAAATCTGCATTTGTTGATGTATTTGCGACTGTGTGTTTTTATGTATTTAAACCGCGACAGTGTATGTTTGTTAATTATATACGAGCGGATGTATTTCTCAGCATGTGTATGTTTAGTATAAAGTATAATCAAAACTGATTTGTATGTATTTGTACTCATAAATAATGTATTTTAGCCCGGATTGCATTTCATTAACTTAATTACATATGGTAAAATTTCTCGTCAGTTCGTTGTATTAAAAATACAAGAATAAATACATGAATGTATTTACGTTTACTGATGTTTTTTTACATTAATGCGTTGTCTTTTCTTTTCTTTTTTTTGAAGTTTTTTTTTGTTTTGTTTTGTTTTGTTTTTTTTTTTTTTTTTTTTGTTCTTGTAGCTACACACTTGTGTGTGTATCGGGAGAGTGTGATTGGAAATTTAGGGTGTCAAGTGTAGGTAAGTCGAGAATGTTTAGAGTTAGGGAGTTTCAAGACAAACATGCATGTCCGTTAAAGGAAAAGGTTTATTCCCAATGCCAAGCTACAAGTCGGTTGATAAGTGATTGTCAAACCAAAAATATCAAATCATAAGAGGAAATATACGCCTAAAGACATTGCGAGGACGTCAAAAATGATTTTGGAATGGATGTTTCATACATGGTTGCTTGGCGGAGCCAAAGAAAAGGCGCCGAACGATTTAATGGGTGAACCGCCAATCTTATAAAAGATTACCTGGATATCTATACATATTGGATAAGACTTACCGGGTTCACATATCGAAATGCGTAAAACCCGCGAAAATGAATTTCGTATGTTTTTATAGCACCGTATGCATTTATCAAAGGCTTTGATTATTGTCGGCCAATTGTGGTAGTTGATGGAAGCCACTTAAAAACACCATACAATGGAACATTTGTCTCGGCAAGCACATTAGACGGTGCAGGTATGTCAAAAAAATAAATATTAATTTATTACCTCAATATATATTTTATCTGTTTTAGACAAATACAAAATGTATTTTATTATTTTTTTCTTGTTAAGCTCGTATCTCCGTGCAACATACTTCCCTTAGCATATGGTGTGATTGATTACGAGAATGACGGATCATGGACGTGGTTTTGAGCATTTCAGAGAAACATATGGAATTAGAGAGAATATGTGTATCGTATCAGATAGGCATGAAAGTATAAACAAGGCTATTTGTAGAATTTATCCAGAAGTTGCACATTATGCATGTCTTTGGCATCTGTGGGGTAATGTATGTAAAAAATACAAGAAGAGCCATGATGTGCGAGTCCCGTTTTTATTCCATGGCAAAGGCATACACGCAGATAATTTCGATGAGTTGATGGGAAGGTTCAAAAGGTAGATATGTGCGTGGCGAGTATTTGGAATCGGCCGGGTAGAGACAAGTGGGCTAGATTGTATGATCGTTAACCGAGGGTGGACAATGACTTCTAACATAGCGAGTGCATAAACCGACATCTTCTAGCGGCTAGGAGAACTCGCCTATATATGACTTTCTAGAAGAAGTTAGAAGGATGTTTGCGAGATGGAATTACAATAACCGGAGAAATGGAACATACACGTTCACTACACTCGGTAAAAAGTTTTAGGAGATGCTATCAATCAACGAGTATCTATGTCTACGAATGACGGTATGTTTTGGTTTAATGCTTGTTATGAACAAACTTGTACTTGTACTAATTTGTTGTTTATAGACATTATATAGATGTGTATTTGGTATCCACTGAACGATAGTATTAAAGTAAATTTAATATATGCTTCTTTGAAAATTGATATGTTTTTGTTTAATGGTTCGTTCATTTATTTTAAAATTTCGTTTGGTTCAATAAAAAATACATGTAATATTTATTTTTTCGAGGTAGAACCGTCAATCCGAATTCGTTAATACACGGTACATGATGGAGGAAGGCGATTCATTCTTAATTTGAATAGCAAAACTTGCGGTTGTCGTATGTTTCAACTAGATGAAATCCACTTGCTCGCCCACATGCATGGGCTATCATTAAAAGAAAAAATCTGGTTGCCGATGATTATTGCTACGATTTGTTCAAGAACCGGAGACCGTGTTGAAGACATATGATGTACTGTGGATCCTCTACCCGACGAGCGTGAATGGAACGTTCCCAAAAACATCTTGGAGGAAGTGGTTTTGCCACTAAGATACAAGAGACCGCCCGGTAGGCCAAAGAAGAGAAGTGATAAGCCTTTAAGTGAATTGTTGTTTGGAAAGAGCGACATGCTTGCGGTACTTGTGGACACCTTGGGCAACAGACGTTCATGTAGTTTTTGAGCCTCTAAGGAAGTGATTTTTTCCGTGTTCCTATCCATTTAACTTTATTCGCGAAGATAGATTGGTTATTTAAGTATTTGAACACTTGTGTCAAAAACGTCTATTGACACATGTTGTAGTATTATATAAATTTTTGCTATGAAATGAATGTCCCATTCATGAACATACATAATTGATTTTTTTTTTTCCGATATGTATGGTGTTTTTTGAACTTCAAGAAATATCACGTACTTGGTAACACAACATACATATTATATCTCAAAAATGGTAAAGTTGTTTTTATTTTGGAATTTTTTTTTTGGATTGGAGGCTCATAGTTGTCTTGGTAATGTCAACTAAACATTATGTATTTGTTGTTCTTCTGAAAATTGTATATACTGTAATAGAATTACATGTATTTGGCTATTTTGGGTCTATTTTTGGGTTCTGGGTAAAACTATAGCAATATGGGTATCCATGGATTCATATTTAACATAGAATTCATATTTGATAGACTTTCATCGTTCGGAAGCTCTTCGGAAAGGAAGGGAGTTTGCTTGAGGGTTTGTAGCTCCTGTTCGGCTTTGAGGTGGGTTACAACTTACTTATGTTCAGACTCCAACTAGTCTCTCACTACATGCATTCCACATGTACACTAAGACATGTAGTATACCTCATATAAAATAACTCATAAATTTCAACAATGAATTACAAAAAAAAAAAAAAAAAAGCCTTCAGTAAATGTTTTCCGCCTCTTCCAATTATTCACTCATCTTGATGAATATTTTGTGTAGCTTGTAATTAATGTAATTCTAGTTCTGTTGCTATCTTACCTGAACTTGAGATTGTTAGAAGGAAAAAGCAAAATAATATAACAGTAAAAGTATAAGATATGTTTTGTACTTTATATCATGATTAACATTCCTATTCGAAATAAAGACTTAACATTATTAAAATAATTTTAATGAGTACTGTATTTTCTTATGTTGGCGGTGGCTACTAATTTTAGTTAGTATATTGAAATATCGTTTACCAATCACGCAACCAAGTAATCCCAATAATCTAGGTAATCTTTTAGAAGAGTACAAATAGATATACACAGAATGCAATATTAAATTTGTAACATGTTGAAAGAAATACAAAATAAACTTGTATTAAGTCAATAAGAAAAAGAACAATAATTGTCAAAGAAAGCTCATTTCAAATAAACACCAAACTTTACAAACACTAAACCTTGCAAAGAAACGATTAACTTAACCAAAATTGTAACTCCATTATCAAGTAAATTTTTCACTTAGCTTCCGTTTGATCATAACTTTATTTGTTTTTCTAAAAAAACTTGTTTCGTTACACACTATGCAAATTTTTCACTCCGTACTTGAAATAAAAAATCAAGTCTTTTTAAGTAAAAGTTTTTTCCCCTTGCAAGACAATCTTTTTTTCAAGTGAAATGCACGTCAAAAAACAACTTTAATTCCAACTTCGAATACCCTTTAATTTTTCATTTTACCCAACTTGTCTCAACTAAAAGGACAACGAACTACGTAAATTGAGACGGGAATAACGATTACTTTTTTTTTTTCATGCACAAAACATGCGACCCGAGCTTGATGGTGGACTGATTAACGATGAGTCCCTTGACTGGAAGAGAGAATTGATGCAAATCTTGTATTGAACTTCTACAGGTGATCCTACTGCCACTAACATTGCTGCATTATAATTGTTTGCCAATGTTGAGATCAAACAAGGAAAAAAGAGTTTAAAATGCATTGTCAAATTAAAGATGCCTCCTCTTATTTATGTGCAAAAAACAAAGAAGATAATCAGACACCTTTGAAAGAGAGGCTTTTACCTGGACGATCACAATACTTTAGCATGAGTTAAAAATTTGAAAAAACTTTAATATTCCTTTTAATTCAACATAATGATGAGAATGTCACGATAGTCTCTTCATTTGCTCATAATTAATTTTATTCATTACACATTGTTTGAATTGTAGAGCATTAAAGTACTATTGCTTCATTTACAATTCACTGCTAATAATATTTTAGGGACACTTTCATAATTCAACTTTAGGCTCAAAGGCTTCCCACTTTTAATATAGGGACAATATATATAGTGTAGTTTTCTGTTAGTTTGAAAAACCCGATTCTAATTTCTTTAGTGATAAACTCAACAAATGGGGGTAGGTCTTGTTTATAGGTTTGAGACCCGAATTCATCTCTGTGTAATTTGGTATAAAACATTGAAAAGTTTCAATCTTTCAGCTAAATCTACAATTAAGAGATAAATCTTCTATTAGTAGTGAAGGTCCAAAAGTTCAAATTGATACTTCAATGAATACCCATTCATTTACCAAGAAAATTTGGTGGTGTTGATGATGATGAGTATGATGTATTAATGGTCTATTTTGGCTAGATGAAGTTGGTCTTTGCCCATGGGAGTGGGGTATTTGCAGTGATGGCGTTGCTGGTAGTGGCTCGAGGTTAGGTGGAGGTGGGATAGGGAAGAAAGATTAAGAAAGAGAATAAAGCAAAAAAATAAAGTAGGAACTGAGATAAGAAAATTAATGGTGAAAGACAAAAGAGGTGTATGATCTTCTTGGAGTGCTAATCGAGACCGATAAATGTATGGTTATGGCCACTTCCATGAAGCTGGTAATTCCACCTCTGTTAGTTCATCTTCTAATTTTTAAATGATTATCATAATCGGGTAGTATTTTGTTTAATGAAGGTGGTTTTGACCATGGGAGATGAAGGTTGAAGGAAGGTGGTTTTGACCATGGGAGATGGAGATAGATCCATGGAAGAAGGAAGGTAAATGGATTAGATGGGTTAAAAGGGAGGGCGGGTCAGGTTATTGGAGGGGGGATTAGATAGGAGGGGTATTTTAAATTTAAATGTCACGTGGCAATTTTTGATGTTAAAAAAAAAAAAATATAATGGTAATGGAAATTCCAGCAATGCATTTAACGTCCTCGAGGGTATATATGTGTCAAAATTTGGACAAAGAAGGGCACAGATGAGCCAAGCCTTAAACGGAGGACATACCTAGACATTTTCGCAAAGTTCAGGGGTATATTTGACCCTTTTTCTTTAATATAATACGATTAGAGAAACGTTGCAGATGGTAGTTATTGACGGGGAAAGAATTATAGGCCTTCGGGCATGGTGGTTGTGATAAATCCACTGGTTTGGTATAAATGTTGTTATGTGGTCTTGTCACCATGTTTGTTATATGAATTTACCTCTGTCTCTTGATAGCTCACTTGTCTCTTGATAGCATTTTATTTCTTAAAAAATTGGCTTAAAATAAAAATTTCATGTCAGCAAAATTAAATGGAAAAATCACCCAAAATGGTTGAGTACTTTGTGAATGAAATATCAATAATTGAGTGACTTTTGAGTCAGAAAACAAAGTTGAGTGACCATCGTAGATATTATCTCTTCACTTTATGCGTCAAAAAGATTTTCTTTCACTTCATAACAAAATCTCCGATCATTGGAATGAAGAAATTAAACCTTACTTTTTTCGTCCCCTAAGTTCTCTTGTTTTGCAATTTAATTAGTTTGGTATCTAATATTCACCGACTCAGTTATTTTAATTTAGGTGAAACCCATCGACAGACATCTGTGATCGTCCACTTCTTTCACTTGAGCACCTAAAGTGACTCTTGTTCCATTTAGATACTTCAGGTGGGTCATTCCTATTCCACTTAGACACTTTTTGCACTGTTATCGGAGCAAAACCAACACCAAAGGGGCCGCCACCTCATTGCACATCCAACCAGCCCAAAAGCCCCAATTTTTAATGGTCAAAACTCCATGAATTTACAAATTAGTGAATTTACAATTAAAATGAGTTGGCACAATTTAATTGAGTTGGCACAATTTAATTGGCCACTTAATCCACGGAGGAGACGACTGGTATTGGTTTTACTCCGATAATCTGCAAAAAGTGCCTAAGTGGAATAGGAATAGCCCACCTGAAGTGTCTAAATGGAACAAGGGCCACTTTAAGTACTCAAGTGAAAGAAGTGGACGACCACAGGTGTTTGTCTATGAATTTGGCCTTTAATTTATATATGCATAGGATTTACCGAATGCTCTCTACCGGAAGTTTTTCTATTCTGATACTCAAATCGAGAACTAAGTAAAGGTGAAGGATGTTATGCATTTTGCTCCTCTGGCGGTTGCTTGAGGTAAGAGCACATCTGGGCAATTGGCGCGAATGCCCTTCAAATGCGCTGGTCTTTAATTTTTGCCCCCGTAATACGTGGTCTTTAATATTTGCCCTTTTAAGCTAAAAGATAATAAGAAAAAGACTTTACTATCCCTACCCATAACATATAAAAATCTGAAAGTCTGTAACGAACCCCAAACATCCAATTAAACCTATCCATCATTTCAACAACAAACCTTTCAATCGTTCCATCGTTCCAACATTTCACCGGAGAAATCTCCATTGATTTTGCTGCTACAACATCAAGAAAGATAAAATACATAATATATAGCGTTTCAATTGAATGTAATTCAACTTAATTTGATGCTTTATTAAGTTTAGATTTGTTAATATTTGAAAATAACAACAAATCATCTTCTATGAACTAAACAAATGATATGCGGTTGAGATTCACATTGCGAATCATAATTTTACTCAACAACATAGAATTGATCAAATTTATTGCTTTGTTCTGATTTTGATTAGTTTATATGTTCCATTTGATTAGTATACAATGCTCAATGACTTAGACTTGAAATTATAGTAACTTCAGTTGACAAAAAATAATCAGGCAAAGTTCTGAACAAGTATGCCGGAGGAGGCAAAAGTTTACTTTACAAAAGAACAAAGTATGCTTTGTTAAAGGCAACTTTCATTTTCATAAGTAAAATAAAAAAAATACACAAGTGTTAAGAATTAGACAAGTATGCCGGAGGAGGCGAAGTTTACATTAGAAAAGAACAAAGTATCTTTGTTAGAGGCAAACTTTCATTTTTATGAGCAAAACAAAAATTTACGCAAGTGTTAAGAACTAGAAAAGCATGCCGGAGGAGCGAAGTTTACTTTACAAAAGAACAAAGTATGCTATTAAAGGCAACTTTCATTTTCATAAGTAAAATAAAAAAAATACACAAGTGTTAAGAATTAGACAAGTATCTTTGGAGGAGGCGAGAAGTTTACATTAGAAAAGAACAAAGTATGCTGTTAGAGGCAAACTTTCATTTTTATGAGCAAAACAAAAATTTACGCAAGTGTTAAGAACTAGAAAAATATGCCGGAGGAGGCAGAAGTTTACTTTACAAAAGAACAAAGTATGCTGTTAGAGGCAACTTTCATTTTCATAAGTAAAATAAAAAAAAAAATACACAAGTGTTAAGAATTAGACAAGTATGCCGGAGGAGGCAGAAGTTTACATTAGAAAAGAACAAAGTATGCTTTTATTAGAGGCAAACTTTCATTTTATGAGCAAAACAAAAATTTACGCAAGTGTTAAGAACTAAAAAAGTATGCCGGAGGAGGCAGAAGTTTACTTTACAAAAGAACAAAGTATGCTATTAAAGGCAACTTTCATTTTCATAAGTAAAATAAAAAAAATACACAAGTGTTAAGAATTAGACAAGTATGCCGGAGGAAGCAGAAGTTTACATTAGAAAAGAACAAAAGTATCTTTGTTAGAGGCAAACTTTCATTTTTATGAGCAAAACAAAAATTTACGCAAGTGTTAAGAACTAGAAAAATATGCCGGAGGAGGCAGAAGTTTACTTTACAAAAGAACAAAGTATCTTTGTTAGAGGCGACTTTCATTTTCATAAGTAAAATAAAAAAAAAATACACAAGTGTTAAGAATTAGACAAGTATGCCGGAGGAGGCAGAAGTTTACATTAGAAAAGAACAAAGTATGCTGTTAGAGGCAAACTTTCATTTTTATGAGCAAAACAAAAATTTACGCAAGTGTTAAGAACTAGAAAAGTATGCCGGAGGAGGCAGAAGTTTACTTTACAAAAGAACAAAGTATGCTATTAAAGGCAACTTTCATTTTCATAAGTAAAATAAAAAAATACACAAGTGTTAAGAATTAGACAAGTATGCCGGAGGAGGCAGAAGTTTACATTAGAAAAGAACAAAGTATGCTGTTAGAGGCAAACTTTCATTTTTATGAGCAAAACAAAAATTTACGCAAGTGTTAAGAACTAGAAAAATATGCCGGAGGAGGCAGAAGTTTACTTTACAAAAGAACAAAGTATGCTGTTAGAGGCAACTTTCATTTTCATAAGTAAAATAAAAAAAAATACACAAGTGTTAAGAATTAGACAAGTATGCCGGAGGAGGCAGAAGTTTACATTAGAAAAGAACAAAGTATGCTGTTAGAGGCAAACTTTCATTTTTATGAGCAAAACAAAAATTTACGCAAGTGTTAAGAACTAGAAAAGTATGCCGGAGGAGGCAGAAGTTCACTTTACAAAAGAACAAAGTATGCTGTTAGAGGCAAACTTTCATTTTTATGAGCAAAACAAAAATTTGCGCAAGTGTTTAGAACTAAAAAAAGTCTCGCCGGAGGAGGCGGTTCACTTTACAAAAGAACAAAATATGCTGTTAGAGGCAACTTTCATTTTCATAAGCAAAATAAAAAAATACACAAGTGTTAAGAATTAGACAAGTCTGCCGGAGGGGGTAGAAGTTCACTTTACAAAATTACAAAGTATGCCGTGAGAGGCAAACTTTCATTTTTCATAACCAAAACAAAATATTATTAATAAAACAACACCAATAACACATAAGATTGCATAAAAATCAAAATTATTAACAAGACAATACCAAAAAATCAAGACACACATAAATTAACTTAATTCATGAAGTTATGTCGAACAAGCATAACTTTATGCCGGAACCAGATAACTTCAGTTTCAAAAATCATAACTCTGCCGGACCCGGCATATGTTGCCTCAGACAAAAACATTCTTCAAAAAATCAGATTATTAAACAAAAACAGCAGTAACAACATAAAAAGTTGTTCACAGGCAAAACTTCAAAGATTCAACAAAGGGAAAACCAAAACGCATATCAAAATCAGCTAAAATATATTACGACATTCATAATACGATATTCAAAATATCAAAATATATATATGGGGAACGAAACTAAAGTTGAAAAAATCGTAGAGACACTATAACAAAACACTATAATTTTAAATAAAAAAGGATCAATTAAATATAAAAAATGACGAAGACAAAGATATCAATTCAACAAAAAACAATTTAACATAAAAACAAATATTGAAACGAGCAAAAGATCCAAATTCGTACCTAAGTTTTAGAACAAGATGAGATAGACACAAAAAAGAGGAGGAAAGAAGCAAAAAAAAAGAAAAGAAAAGCAAATGACGAAATAGAAAGAGTTTTAATGGGGTAAGGGTAATTTCGTCAAAAAACTTTCATTAAACAGGCGGCAAGGGCAAAAATTAAAGAAGACATAAATGAGGGGCAAAATATAAAGACCAGCCCAAAAGAAGGGCACTCCGTGCAAAAAAATGAGCACATCTAGAGTGTTTTTAATTGGTTCACCTGGAGTCGTGGGCCCAATAGCTTTTGACAAATTTAATATATGTATTAAAATATTATTAAATATACATATAGATATTTAACTGTAAACCTAGTTATTCTTATATATTAACTTGAAATCGTTATAGAAATCCAAAAACTTCAAATCTTGAAGTAGCATGTCTTGACTTGTATGAATTTAGTAGCTCAGTGTTGGGCTAAAACGGCCCAAAGATACTCTTAACATGATGTGATATTGTCCGCTTTGGCCCAAGCCCGCACGGTTTTCCCCAAAAGGCCTCACATCGTTAAGAGTATCCAACTCCTTATAAATAGCTTCCTTTTCTTCTCAGCTATCAATGTGGTACTTTGTTCGCACACCCAACAATCTCCCCCTCGAACTAAGTTTCACGTGGCTCATTATCATACCACGGGTCAGAGATTCAACATGTCTGTGTGCCACCCACACTGTCAGAGTATTTACGGTCACCGAAGCCCAAAGGCTGTGAATGCGTCTTCAAAGCTACGGGTAAAGGTCGTAAACCGGCCCATAGACGGCCAAAGGCACTAAGCCGGGCCCCACGCCACACTCCGCCATCTTCATACTCGTCCCGCCAAACCATTGGCTCTGATACCAGTTGTTGGGCTAAAACGGCCCAAAGATACTCTTAACATGATGTGATATTGTCCGCTTTGGGCCAAGCCCGCACGGTTTTCCCCAAAAGGCCTCACATCATTAAGAGTATCTAACTCCTTATAAATAGCTTCATTTTCTTTTCAGCTATTAATGTGGTACTTTGTTCGCACACCTAACACTCAGTTGTTTGGCTAGCTGAATTTTCACTTTTTTGATGAGGATTCGAACGCCCACGTTGTAATTCCCTTGCCCACCCCTATGTAATAAAAAATTTTTTATAAAAAAATGTCTTGACCTTAGTTTGCTTGGAGATTTGTAAGCTTTTCCACATCTTATCACATTATATTTTATGAATTTAGTGGCAGGCAGCTACTATGAACACAAAATTTGTGTTGGTATAATTTTTTAAAGAAATATTTGAGGTACATCTCTACATAATCGTCTTTTAGGAACTTTTTAAAAAAAATATGTTTGATGCATGTACTCCTCCAATAAAACAGATAAACGCACACCTCACATACTATAATAATTGAAGTTCTCATCCCATTTATAAGAAGGCCGTTTTTTGTTATCTTTACAAATACTACTATTTAAGTCACTCTGAGGTATGCCATTGTTCTCTTGATTTTATCTTTGTTAATTCCTATTTTTTGTTTTATCCATTTGTGTTTTTTGATACTCATATTTGTGTTTCTTATATTCTTTTCTTGTAGTATTTTGTTGCAGTGATTTTGCAGCCGGTTGCCACTTGCCAACTCTCTTGTATGTACAATCATTCATTGAAACGTTAGTTTCACGTACTCATCGTTTGATACACATCTTAATATTCATCTATATATTCAGATTCAGACGTTTTAATCTTAATAAAAATAAGTGAGATTTAGTCTTCTATAGATACAATAGTTTCTACATTTGTTTTTTTTCCCGTAATAATACGTGTGGAGGTAAAATAATTTATAGAAAGTTTGTTCTTTGTATAATACAATCTCCATCCCAATTTATGTGGAAGTATTTGACTGAGGCACATTCACTATATCAAAAGAGGCTTTTAGTGGCAATATGTTTTCCTTTAAACGGCAATAGTTATAGCCACTAAAACATTAATTGCTTAATACCATTAGATCCAAGGTCGCTAAAGCTTTTAGCGGCATTTATTGTTAGGGTTAAAGTTTGATATTGCCGGTAATAATTGATTCTAGAATATAATTAGCGGCAATTAAGTTATTGTCGCTAATTAATTGCCGCTAAATGCGTATTTTGTTGCAGTGATAGTTTAAGAATGAAGGGAATACTTTTGAAAGGTGTGGTCTAAATATCCAAACCCCTGATTCTTTAAGGGAAGATTGCTTAAAAGTGCAAGTTTCATTTCAAAATCCTTTCATGGTTGATCAAAGCCTGTGGTTCATGTAATTCCATTCTCTATCTGGTCTTTACTTTGCCAGATTACTACCTTGACTGGATGTAAGGAGAACTAGCAGATCATATACAAATCCTTATAGCTCACAGAGGGCGTCTTTCGACCTTTTTACTGAACTAGTATTAGTACCGGCGCGATGCGCGGTTGATATTAAAAAAATTAATTATATAAAAATTATAATAAGCAAATGATAAAAATTTACCGGCACTGGTAATAACTACTTGACATATGTCTATATTATATATATACTTCTTATCACCAAGTATTAAGTAATTATATATTTCCTCTTTAATTTATAACTTAACCAAAGTAGATTAATATAATCTATATCATATATCATATCATATATCATATATATATATAAAAGCGGCGCGCCTACCGACGTGGCGCTCTCATATCTCAGTATTGCTATTTATCTATTTGCTCAAATTTTTGGCTATTAATTCCATTTTCCTGTACGCACCCGTTTAAAATTTCTAAAACAAAAAAAATTGCAACGGCTTGTAAAACGGCGCATGCATTCCTTAGTTCAATAGGATGCCATTAATTAACGGTGCATGCCGAAACGGTGCATCAAATGACATTTAAAGCTTATCGCCAAAGCGGTCTGTTATACTTTGGCTGCAAAGAGAGTTTTTGTTTGTCGAAGAGAACGAGCCATTGTCTTTTATTGGTTAATATCTATCTATTGCTCTTTCCGTTTGCCAACCATGGTACGCACAAAGGTTGGAATCGAATGAATAGACGATAAAGCTAAAAGGCATACCCCTTCTGCAAAACGTCGACTAGGTCTTTTTTAGTTTGCGCAAGCCATGGAATTGGTCAATAGATGCGACGCTCAAGCAGCTGCAACGTTTTCTTTGGGCGGGGCGGCAACGTCTTCGTCTTTGTTCATCCTTCTGTTGACGATGTTGTGACCCGCTACATTGCCGCCACGTCTGCTCCAGATGTGGTTCATAGAGAGATAGAGAAGAAAGGAAAAGATGCAGTGATTGAGACAAATGAAGATGAAGAGACACGATCGTTCATCTTAAAGACATGGATATGGAGGTGATGAAGAAGAAAGTAATTGATACAATAAATGGGATAATTTCAAGCTCAAAGGATGAAGATCTTGAATTGCCATATACAGGTTTAACCTTAAACTGAATATATATATATACATCAAAGTTTTTAGGTTCATTAGTGAATTTTTGACTTGCGTGCTTCACTGATATGAAGAACTCACTTCACTGATATGAAGAACTCGCTTGCACAAAAGGTGCCGTAGTTTTTTTTATTTTTTCCACTCTCTATAGGGGATAAGGTAGTGTTTGATTGAATGATTACTGGTTCCCCATTAATACATATTTAATGTAGTGAAAGATATAATAACAATGTAAAGATATAAAATTGGTAACGAATCCAAAAAACAAAATTAGTAATCATGCATGTACCCAAGACATTTTTATGCAAGCATATAGAGAAATAAATAATTATTTTTCTAAATAAATATACATATTGTAACCAGATATATCTACTAAACAAAGATAACACTATAACTAATATAAAGTTCCTAGAATCATTTAATAAATTGTTTTCTCATATGTATATCTTTCCTTTTATATTTGTTTTTTTGTACTTCCAAAATATTCCTAAAAAGTTTCAAATTAACAAAAAAATTCAGGTGTTATCTTAGACCGCGCGAAGCGCGGCATATTCACTAGTATATATATAAAAGCAGGCAAAGGCCCGCTGACGTGGCGCTTTCTAAAGACAACAATCCTATTTATCTTTTACCACAATTTTTTGCTTTTTTCTCCCTCTTTTTATTTATTTTATTTATTATATATTATGTGATATCCTAAAGCCGAAAAGCCACCCTATTAGTAACCTCGTTTATTGCACCTGTTCAGTCTCCCTTACGTCTACAAGGATAACAACAGCTTGCTTTGTTTCTGTGGGCGGTGAAACATAAAAAGTCAAACCACAACCAACAACCCTAATCAATCTTCCTGTCATGTTTGGTCTCAACTTCTTCAAAAGTCTTCCCAAAAAAGAACAAACATTGTTCAGCAGCAAAAAACCAAATCCTGTAACGTTACCGTCTAGCCCCTCTAGGAGAAAGAACAGATTTTGAATGATTAGAAACAGAATCAACAGTACTCACTTCTTGATAGTGTGGCAGGTATTTCCGTCAACAAAAGAATTTAGGTTTCCCAGAGAACGCCCTTTTACTTTCACCCTAAGTAGAATTGCATTGATGTTTACTGGTTAGTATCTGTTTCTCTATGTTTTTCCTAAATTTTCCTATAAACTTTATCAACAATGTTTTTATTATGGAATTAGCATTAAACATTGTCTGTTGAGAAAACACAAAAACACCATACGCTTGACGAGATTAGCTAGAAATTTGTAAACAATACGCATGAATTTCAAGTTTGTCTCTAAATTTAAAAATTCACGGGATATTGTATTATGTTTTAAATTTAAGAACTCTGTTGGTATTGACATATTGAAACCATTACAACTGGGAACATTTAGTACCCTATCCTTCTTTTACCATAACATGGATCTTTGGTTGAAAGAACAAAATTTCAATACTCGCAGAAAAAATTATATGAGAATGTGAGGAACTTATTTATTTTGTTAGGAGTGTTGTTTTTTAAGGTGAATATTAATAATTCTTTTTTCTTTTTTAGGTTTTCCCTTCATATTCATTTATTTTATTTAGGAAGTTCAAATATCTGCATATTTTGGTCTTTTCCCGCTTCGTGTCTTTATATATTTCAAATTATACAAATTTGCTAAGCGAATACAGAGGAGAGGGAACAAAGGAAATAAAGAGGATTATGCATATGTTTGAAAGGATCATCTATCTATAAAAATATATAGAGTTGGTCAAGGAGGAGATACGTAAGGTTGAACCTTTCTTTAGCTAGGAAAGACAAAGGCCCGCTGACGTGGCATCATAGAATCACAGGATCGCTGACTTGGCATCATAGAATCACAGGATTTGCATTTATCTCTTTTTTCATAATTTTTTGGGTGAAAAATTAAAACTCACCCTCTAAAATTCAACCCCCCCCCCCCCCCCCCCCCCCAAATAGACGCCTCTTCGCCCCCTTGCATCTCCTCAAACATAGTCGAGGATTATACAACCACATCTCCCCTAATTTCCAATCAGAATCCCTATTCTGCCTCTTCTTCCCCAAATCATTCTCTACAAAACATATCAACTCTTCTTCAGCCATCCCTCACGCTTCGTCCTACACAACTCGCCCCTCCCAGGTATGCTTCTTCCCCATTCTAAACCGCTTAGAGTTTATTATCTTTTCCGCACACCCCATTAGTATTCGGTTTTTTTCCTTGCGCCACTCCTATCCGATTTTCGGATACTCTCTGAATATGTTCTGTTTGCCCTGGCTTTATAGGCATTTAGCGTTAATTCATGAATTCACACTTTTCATGTGTTTCTGGTTTGTTTACACAAAAGTATTCGCTTTTTTTTTTTTACTTCGCCGCTCCTATCCGCTTTTTGGAAACTCTCTGAATGTGTTCCGTTTGCCCTGGCTTTATAGGCATTTAGCGTTAATTCGTGAATTCCCACTTTTCATGTGTTTCTGGTTTGTTTACACAAAAGTATTTGTTGTTTTTTACTTCGCCGCTCCTATCCGATTTTCGAAAACTCTCTGAATGTGTTCCGTTTGCCCTGGCTTTATAGGCATTTAGCGTCATTTCGTGAATTCACACTTTTCATGTGTTTCTGGTTTTTTTACACAAATTGCATGTGCATTTGGAGTATATACTGTACGCTCCGATAGCCGTTAAAACTCTGACTGTATTCATATTTGGGGCCTCGATACGCTTACACTTTAGTCTGTCACCCGTTCCTTTCTGATTGCCCAAAAAACCTCTGAATTTATTCCATTTACTCTGGCTTTATAGGCTTTTAGTGTTTCTTCTTCAATTTACACTTTCCATGTGCACCTGTTTTTGTACACTACATGTGCATTTGGTTTATATACTGTACACTCCAATTGCCGATAAAACTCGGCCTGTAATCATATTTGTGGCCTCGATGCGCTTACACTTTAGACTACCTTACAACTTTAGGTACGTTGTGGGGCTTTACAAGCACTATTTCATTAGATACAGTTCTTCACCACAGGTTCGCTCCACCTATAAACTCTGACTGTATTCATATTTGGGGCCTCGATACGCTTACACTTTAGTCTGTCACCCGTTCCTTTCTGATTGCCGAAAAAACCTCTGAATTTATTCCATTTACCCTGGCTTTATAGGCCTTTAGTGTTTCTTCTTCAATTCACACTTTCCATGTGCACCTGGTTTGTTTTTATACACTACATGTGCGTTTGGTTTATATACTGTACCCTCCAATTGCCGATAAAACTTGGCCTGTAATCATATTTGTGGCCTCGATATGCTTACACTTTAGACTATCTTACAACTTTAGGTACGTTGTGCGGCTTTACAAGCACTATTTCATTAGATACAGTTCTTCACCATAGGTTCGCTCCACCCACTATTTCCTTACTCACAGAATTCGCAACAATTAGATTATTTTTTTTGTTCTCAAAGATCCACTGTGTATTGGCGTTATATACAGTTCCATCCCGTACGAGAACACTACATGACCATTGTCATCTTGCGCTTAGAGATTTAGCATTTATTTTTGTTTACACAGATTCCATTTGAATTTGGTTTAGATACAGTGCTATTTTTGTTTTGTTTATATTCAGTACCATCCGATTGCCGATAAAACTATGATTTTATAGTACCATCCCGCACAAGCACACCACATGACCATTGCCATATTCCGCTTAGAGATTTACAATTTAATTTTGTTTACACAAATTCCATTTGAATTTGGTTTAGATACAATACTTTTTTTGTTTTGTTTACATTCAGTATTTAGAGTGTTTTTTGTTTACACAAATTCCAATTGAATTTGGTTTAGATACAGTACTTTTTTGGTTTTGTTTATATCTAGTACCATCCGATTGCTCCTGATAGATTTAACTCGCACTATGGCTTTTCGGTGTTGGTCTTATTGTTAACTTAGTAGCTTCTAATTTCCATGCCCCCAATACAAGACTCAGCATTGGTTTCATTCTTATCAACTAACAATTGCTATCCTTATCTCATCGTCGGCAAATGCGCCAACTGGAGAACAAAAATATGATTTGATTAAAAAGGTGGGAGTTTAAGTCAAATTTAGAATATCTTAATAGAGTACCCAGTAAACCAGAAGATCAAATTCCCTTATAAGGCTGATTGGTTCATAAAGTCTTATGCAATACTCTGGGCCAATGAACCAGCAAATTAAGGGTATCGATTCCCTTATGTAGCACATTTGGTTTTTCAAAGCAAGGGAAGCACTTGAAGTAGGGACCAAATATGTTTTCCATAAAATAATCTAGCACTTGTGTGTCAAATACCTTGTAAAGATTTATAAAGTAATCGTTAAATGTCTCTCTAACTCCTCGAGATAGGTGTAAGGTTTGCATACACTCTACTCTTTCCAGACCCCACTTGAGGGATTACACCGGGTATATTGTTGTTGTTGTTGTAATTGTTAAATGAAATATCTACTTAGAAGTGGAAAAAGTGCTTCAGAACCACATATAATAGAATAGAGGACGAAATTAGCAATGGTTTAACCGTTTAAGCAAAAAAAAGGCAAATTACATGGGTTGCCAACATTCAAAAGCTTAACATGTACTAGGAAAATGGCACCTTCTCACTTATCCTAATAGTTCACACTTAATAATCTGACCTCTTTAAGAGGAAACAACATAAGAACAGCATTCTAGAGTCAAGTGGAAAGGCAAGACTTGACATTAAGAGAGTTTGTAAGAAGTATAAAGGCATAATCTCCGGATTAACATAATAAAGATAAATATGAAACTACAAACTCATTTGAAAGAGTGTTAATATTACATACTTTGGAGGGGAAGAATAAGGTCCTCATCACTCTACAATCTGAGGCAGCTGCTCCTTTACAAGCCAGCATTTTTAACTGTTTGAATGGGTGAAAAAAAAAAAAAGAGAAGGAGAAAATTTAGGGAAGACTATAGTAATATTTTGATACAAGAAATTATAATTATACAACGGGTAATTTAATGTGACAGCAAAACTGAAAAAACAAGAAAATTAACAGATCAGCAAACACAATCAGTCAGATTCCTTAGACTATTAAACCAGGAAGGAAAAGGGAAATACCCTTCAAGTGGATGCAGCAGGTTTCTTCACAAAATTCATTTGAATTTGGTTTAGATACAGTACCTTTTTTGTTTTGTTTATATTCAGTACTTAGAGTTTATTTTTGTTTACACAAATTCCTTTTGACTTTGGTTTAGATACAATACTTTTTTTGTTTTGTTTATATTCAGTACCATCCGATTGCTCCAGGTAGATTTAACTTGCACTATGGCTTTTCGGTGTTGGTCTTATTGTTAAATTAGTAGCTTCTAATTTTCATGTCCTTGATACAAGACTCAGTATTGGTTCATTCTTATCCCTAATTACAGTTATGCGCACTGTCAATAGTATTTTCCTGATTAAGAGGTTAAACCAAAAAATAGTACCAACACTTAGACATTTAGGTAAAAGTCAAGGACAATCTCTTAACCAAGTCGGACTGTATCTTCTGAAATAGGTATTCACCCATGGACAATTATATGTGGTTGTATCCCGAGCAACAGCAAGAGCGGGATTAACAATACCGAATGCTGACGATGACACGGACGACCCCACATTCATTAAAAATATTGTTTACAAAGAAGTTTTCCAGAATGTATGTCCGAGAGTTGCAGAAAACTAGGTATTTCACAAATAGTCTCAATTAGCAACAAGGATTACTATCTTATAACAAGTGGTTAGTTCATTATAATCAGTTTAGAATGCCATGTTACCAGATACAGATGACGATGCATAATGGAGATGAACTGCCAATCCCGATGAGCATAACAACATTTATGCAGCTCTGTGGCTTCAACTATCCAGAAAATGAAGAAGCGGTTCCAACGGAAAAGTGCTAATAAGTACTTTCACTATAAATAACTCGAAATTAATGTGGGCCTGAATTGATAATTGCTATAAAGTACATTATACCTGTTGTAATGAATTGGACAGATGACGTGGAAGTGAAGGCGAAAAATATTTCACTGTTGTACAATATCTAATAGGCTCTCTGATTAAGTGCCTAGGGTGTAACACGATTTTATTCGTTTGGTTTTTGGCCACTCGGACATGCAAAAGTTGGGATATGGAATTCAAAATTTTAGGAAGAATACAGTTTGTGGTACACCATCTGTACTAGATTCAACTACTGTTCAACGACTTTGACACTCTTTCAAAAAAGGTTATACCCAACAACAACTTCCCCATAAAAAAATAAAATTACAACATTAGATTTCGGGTATAAAAAGGATTTAACTGACCGCGCAACACCACAGGACATGTGTATTGGACACTAAACACAACACTTAAAAAAAAAAAAAAAATTACGACCCACTGAAAAAATTTGATACACTCAGGGGCGGAGCAAAAAAGGAAATAAAACATTTCCATGCATATATTTGAGCTACTTCAGATATGTGTCAAATCTTTTAATAATACAACACATTTAGGTTATTTGAATTAAACAGAGAATAGGGAACGATCATATGTAACCTTCATGAGGTCGGGCACGCGACGCTTCCGTGAAAAAGCGCATGGTGATTTACCTAGTATCTATATAAAAAGCGGTATGAAGCTGTTGACGTTAGCGCATAACAGATGCAGAGATTACATTTATCTTTTACCACAATTTTTTGCAAATTCCTTTGGAAAAAAAACCCCAAAAACATAGAACACTACCTTTCCTCGCTCGACGCAGCGTTTCAAGTTTCCCTCCTCAGTTATCTATCCAAATATGGCACTTCATCGGTGCCTCACGATTTCCAGTTAGAATTGGAATCAGCACGGAATTAGAAGACCTACACGTACATTCAGCTCCACAATTAAACCTCTTCCAAGTTTAATTGATAGATACACACATTGGAGGCTCTGGTGGAGTTGCAAACTTGACCGTTTATTGCTTCGGTAAAGTATCTATACTTGAGTCGTTCATGACGTTATTAGAAAACTGGACGCTGAGCCACAATCATCTTCAAATATCGTCAAACCATGTTATTTTTTCTTTTGTCGCAGTGTTGTGTCCCAACTGTTATCAACACGTTATTGGAGGATTGATTCCGAGTGGTGTTTTAAATTCTGAAGAAGGAAGTTACTTCTGACACCCATAGAGTGTCCGATGAAATGGCCCATAGGGAAACCTTGTGAACTGTTCTTAGCGCGTTTAATCTTTTCAAGCTGCATGTATCTTTGTATCTAAATTTTAAATGTAAACTACAACTTGAATAAGAAACACGTTCATATATCTTTGTATCTAACATTCAAATTGAAAGCCTATACTCACCATACATACATAAATAGGTAAATACGTATACGGCCATCAATTGCATTGCTATCTAAAATGAAACAGAATAAAAGAAACAGCAAATTCTCCCATTAGGAATATTGTGACTGTTCTTAGCGCATTTAAGCTTTTCAAGCTGCATATATCTTTGTATCTAAATATTATATGTCAACTACAACTTGAATAAGAAACACCTGCATATATCTTTGTACCTAACATTCAAATTGAGACCCTCTCTTCACCATACATACATAAATAGGTACATACATACACGAGTATAAATTGCATTGCTATCTAAAAATCAACCAGAATGAAAGAAACAGCAAATTCTCCCAATTAGGAATACATAAGTCACTCACCAGCTTGTGAACTGTTCTTAGCGCGTTTAAGCTTTTCAAGCTGCATATATGTTTGTAACTAAATATTAAGAGCCTGTTTGGATGGGCTTAAAAAAAGCAGCTTATACAGCTTAGCTTTTTTTAAGCTAAGCCAAACAGGCCAACTTATTTTTTTGGGCTTATTTTAAGCACAAAATGGCTTATAAGCTGGCCAGCCAAACAATCAAAAAAACTAAAAAGCCAAACGGGCTCTAAATGTCGCACTGCTCCAGAAAATGTCGCCAGTGATGCTGCGAAAGTGTATCTTCAGAAGCTATGACTTCTTTCGTTATATTTGGAGGACGAAAAATTTTCCCCCATTCGTTTCAAGAATCGAATGTGGTTTTTTGAATTTTTGCTGTCTTTTAGTTTTACAATAAGTTATGTTATCCTGTTTTATGGTGCGTGATTGATGGATGGACTATCATTTTTATGGTTACTAATTATTTATTGGTAATATTACTTCTTATTTGAAGAAGCATATGTGTTCTTACTGGGTAGTTTTCAAAGTCCTTATTATTTATGTCATGGCATTTGATTTTGATGGTGTTGTTGGATGTTTGATTAGGAACATGAAAGGAAGATGGAGCAAATTGGCTACAACTTTCATCAAAGTAGTAAGGCACCAAAAAAAAAGGTGATTACGCATTTCTCCGTACATGCCAGACACCTTCTGAAACAGGCTTCTAGAAGTTCAGGGGGAGACTTTTACAAAATTCAGCTCCGAAATTTTTTTGGCACAAAGAAGTTTCCAAGATTAAATTCTAAATGCGAATATTTGGTACTCGGTCACAATAAGTTAAAAATTAGTCGTGACGTTCACGTAAATACTTAATTGCATATTCTAAGAACTGAAACATACCTTTATGTTAAGACTATGCCGCTGTATCTCAATAATTGATATATACATAAATTATATCTTAACCAAGACCAGGTTTATGGTGATTGAATTCTCAAGTGTCACTTATTTTCCATGTGCAGGACGAATGTTTGGCGGATTATTGCAGACCATTTTTCCATCAACGGCACCAATGGATTGGAAGAGGCTACATGAACTCACAGGGAAGATACTACCTACAAGGTTAGTAAAAAAGACACTCATAAACTTGCCAAGTTTTTTCATCACACCCTCATCCTAAAGACTTTGTGGTTAACTCCAACGAAAGTCAAACATGCTTAGCTCTGCTTTCATTATGAAAAGAACAGGAATTGGAATTAGCTACTTTTTTTTTTTTTTTTTTTGCTAAGCCATCGGTAAGTTATCGACATCCAATAGGATTTTTGGATAATCAATCGCTAAATAGGATTCGCAACGGAATTTTCATCGCTAATTCCTTTTTCCTTTTTATAATCTTGGGAAATGGAAATACTGCTCCTGGGATATCTGTTCGCTTTCTTTAAGTAGAATAACTACTTCTGAATCTTAAAAATAGTACCCTGTCTAATACATTCGAAGTCACATGTTGAGTTTAAGCTAATCTATTGTCTATGCAAAGTCAATTCGACAAATGGTTGTTTTATGGAACAGATGTGTACTACTGCAATAACAATAATGCTGTTTTATTAGCAACATTTATATTATTTTAGAATCTTTAGACCTTAGCTATCATTTTTTTCAAAATTAGTTGAACTTCAGAATCTTTGAAGTAAGTCATTGTCTTTAATTATTGATTTGTGGGAAAGTTGTGTCTATGGGGTTTGTTAAGGGATATCAGGATTATCTTCACGTCCTGAGATGACGTTGAGATGCTTCACCTGATTACTTTACACTAATTTTTTTTTGTTTTGTTTTTTACCTTTAAATAGATTTTACCTTGTGTAGCCGAAACTTTTTTTAAAACTTCAAAATCTTTCATCACTTAATTATGCTAATCAAGCTGGTGTTAGTCTGAAGTTGAGTTCTTTATCCTTCAACAATATTGGTGGTCAGTCTACCTTGTGAATGGTGCACTTTTAGAGTTCAGGTTCAAAGACAATAATGCTATATTTTCCTAACCACAGTGTCTAAATATTTTCTTCAACTGGTAAATCACACGCTTATTTAATTGTCTTTGGTGGTGTGATTTTTCATGCCATATGGTTAAACAATACCCATAGGAACGATACCTGTAGGAACATCCCACTCACTAACATGGACCCAAGGATGCATATGTAAGGTTATGCAATGCATTCAAGCTATGGGATTTATTCATTCCAGACAAACCCCGACTCTTGGACATCAAGATTTGTATTTGTTCCTGAAGTAGAAAATGAAATTGTTGCATGTATTATATTTTGTGTCATGTGAAGTATTTTGTGTCATTCGTGGTAAGAACTTGTATTTTTTCCATGCCGTCATCTATATCTATATATATATATATAAAAGCAGGCCAAAGGCCTGCTTATGTGGCATACCTTAAAAATCAGGAATTTAATTTATCTTTTTCCTCCGTATTCCTAGGTTTCCTTCCCTCTTTTTGTTTACCTTTAAAACCGTTGCTTTGACTTTATGCGTCCCTTCGGCTACAGCGATATAAAAACAACTCAAATCATAACTGCTGCTTTCTCTTCTCCTAAATTTCGGTGGAAGTTTCTGAATTCCCTTGAAGTTGTAATTTGGATCTTCAAAAAAATGATGAAACAAAATGGCAATTCCCTTATCCCCGATCGAAATTTGTTTTCTCGAATTGCCATGCCAAAAGAGAAACTGCCCCAAGTGCTGATCAGTCTCTGAACAATTGATCACAACCATGAGAATTTTCTGGTTCGATATTTATCGATCGGTTAAATGATCTGTAAATTTATCTTTTATAGTATCTGAATTTCGTAACTCAAACGTTTCTTTTGGTGGGGACTATTCCGAAAATATTCCTTTCGTCATCACTGTGCTAGCGAGTTCCCAGAGCTTAAGTCCGTGTTTTATCAATTCAATGATCTTTAATATTTTGTCCTCCATGAATTTGTATTGACTTTTGACTTTGCGGTGATGAGAACTTAATTAGGCAATCGTGAGGGCATCGGAAGTGAGGCAGAGACTACAAAGAGAGAAGAAATTTTGTTGGAACTTGATCAGGTAATTGAATCTCATTACAAACTATTACAGTTTATGTTTACTTGAGTTGTTGAATTAGATGAAACGTGCTTTATTTTTTTCCAGAAATGTTATGGACCAGAGAAAGTATGATTTAATGCCTTTGATTTATCAGTTCTTTTGTATTACAAATGTCGAGTTATAAAATGACAATAGGAATGCTAAAAAATCAGATCATGCAGTACTTCTGCAGATGTTACACTGTAGAACTTTTAACCCAAGTAAAATTTCAACTAAACTCAAGATAGGTATTCCTTCGAAGCATCTCCTATTTTATTCCTTTCAAATATGACACAAATATGTAGAGGAATTGTCAATATGTTGCATAACACTTCTTACTGTTGTAGTTTAGCACCCGTTGAAAAAGCTTGTGTCGTCAGATATACACGTAGTTGTTATTATATACCATTTAGGTTACTTTAAACAGAAAAGTTAAAACATGATGTTACAGATGAAAATTAGTTTTTGTTATGTTTCTTCTTTTTTTATGTGAACTAATTTATAAAAGATTGCCTTGCTTATATCTCTTGCAACTACATTTATGCCGCAAATAAATATAAGCAGTAACTTGTAGGTATTCTTCGAAGATACTGAACTACTATTTTGTTTGATTAAATGCTTCGCCATCTTCTAATTAATAATTTCGCCTATCAAGGTTAAGAAAAAAATTACACTTATCAAGTTTACATCTACTTTTATTGACAAAGCTGTTTCCTTTGATATATGCCCTTGCCCTGTTTTCATGGATATATTTTTCCATTATCTAATTACTTAAGGCTCTTTCAACAATTAGAAACTCATTGTTGCATTAAACTAGCTATTTCATAGGTACGTTGATATGCTTATGTTTTCATAATAAACCACAAGAATATATAGATCGTGCACAACAATTTTGATCTTTTAACGTAGAGTGTTTCTCCGATGGATAAAACAAATATAGATCACGTGCACCAACTTCTCTAGATAATTGTTCAGATAAATTTTAATGCTTACTTTTCCAATTTTACTACTTTGTTGTTAATCCCAATTAATACTGCATTTATCTTTTCATACAGTAATTAAGCTGCCTGAGATGTCTAGGATTTTGACGGACATGAACAGCTCACAAATGCGGATTCAATATCAGAAAATATAAAAATAAAGCAAGAACAACTAAAAACAGAAATTTATACAGGAGTTTTGCTACATCCTTCATGCAAAGAAGGACAACACATATATTGGTTTTTGTATAAATATTATGTTCTCACATGCATGACTTTTGAATAACATTGTTAGGTATGAACTCTTATTAATGCCATCTTCTTTCTACTTTTTAGCTTGTATGGATTCCCTGTCTCCTTTGTTGTGGTTCATAGTGCAAAACAACTTATTTGTTGAATAGAAGTATCCATGTTATATTGTTGTGCTCATCCTGAGTCTCCTTCAACTTTGGTTTAGGGTGTGTATTGAATAATGTTTTTCCTTGGAATATCATTTTCTGCATCATTTGCAGTGTTTGATATACAGTTGACATATGAAACATTACAAAGTGGAGGATTTGTGAATCGTAAATTAATTCCCAAATCTATTTAATTATATTATGGAGCTGAAGGAGGTGGGAGGAAGAAAGTAAACAGGACTCAAAAAAGTCCTTATGAATTAATTGTTCAAGCAAGAGAGCGGAGATGATTGCTTTCCTTATTAAAAAAATCCGAACACTAGAAAGTAACAGGAATCAAAAAAGTCTTTATGCAACGTCCCATTGATAGTTTTATCTACACACCAAAAGTAAACATCGAAGAGGCAATAAATAAAAAGATAGTGAAAACTACTGTTATGACCCTCCTCGCCCAAGAGAAATAAGCTTCATTAGTGTAAAATATCTAATGGATTCTCTGATTGACATTATAAGTGAGTAATGAAAAATTGAAATGTCAGCATTAGAATTTTGCTATATAAAGGATGTAACTAAACTCGCTACTTTTGAACAATACCTACGCGATACTTAAAACAAAATTAAATTCAAAGAAACTGCAATTCAGAACTTCCGATGAGATAATTTGGTATGTTCTAATTATCAATCAAAACTTGTACATTTTTTGTACACAAAAATAGAGAATATGACATTGCAAGCATTCATTAGAGCTTCTTTATATATGTGTCTAAATTTTTAACAATAAATGACCTTTAATTATCTACATTAAATGGAGATTAGGAAATGATCATGCATAACCTTAATGAGGTCATTTACCACCACGCGAAGCGCGGGTAATTTACCTAGTTTAGTATAAACACCGAGTGTGGATAAATTATTATCATCAAAGCCTACTTAATACCTACACTAAGTTATACATAATGCTGGAATTTCTTTAATCTATTTGAGATTTGACAACTGATTTCTTTTTTGAGACATTATAATTTTAAAGTCTGATAGATCATAATATTCTAACAAAGTGTTTATGTTTTATTTTATTTAAAAGAAATAATTATATCAAAAAGTCATCCACTAATTTTTAATTGTTGCCCATTTTTCTTTATTACTTTTTCACTACTTAATACTATTAAACTGTCAATGTAACTTTTTATTAGTTTGTCACTTGATTTTATATTTTCGTCCAATGCTCTTATTAATATTGTCGTTCTAATCTTAGGCATTTCAGTGTCTTGACAACACCCTTGAAGAGAATAAGAAAAAAATCAACAATTTCGGGATTTTGAAGGACAATGTAATCTGTTATTTATCATGCTTCACATGGTTATTAAATAAATTAAAAGAAAATATATGATCAGAGTCTTAAATTTTATATAAAAAGGATAATCAATCTCTCCTAATTGATTAGTTGTTTGTATTATATGGAGTGAGGTGAACACTTCTTTCCCAATTGACATTACATTGATCAATAATCAACTAAGTAACCTAAAATAGAGAAACAAATTATAAACGGTCCTTCTCTAATCATCGGACCAAACCACCAATCTCAATCTTTTGTCATATAAGCAAACTTTTGAAAATCTAACAAAACGGACCACGTCATATTATGAACCTATTCGTTTTTTTTATTTAGTGCAAGTGGAAACCAACTTTTATAGACAAAGAAAAACATCTTTTATTAAGAACAAATATTACCTTCCTAGTTGCGCAATTTGTAACTTTCACATTCAAGCAAAAAATGGGATCCAAATGATACCAAATTTAGAAAAAAGCTAAAATTTGAAAAACAAACAAAACCTAATAACCTCAAGCAAGATCCATTGTGCAATTTTGATTTCCCGTCATTTCCAAAATAACCATATTCTCAATTCCATTAATACTCCTTACACATTTTTCCTTTATCATTTTTGTTTATAGACCTTGTTATCTAGTGGTACTACTTTTAACGAAAATTCACGCCCTAACGGCAATGAAATCTTTTACTTAATAACTTACCCTTACTTAAAGTTCTTATTGCCTTGCATTTCAGTTAATCCTTATCACAATAAATTATTTTTCTATTTGAATAAAGAAATCAATAAACTTACCAACTTATTTTTTCTCAAGAAAGAAACACACTGCGGATAATTAAAATCATTTTCAATAAATGATTTTCTTGGTCCAAACCTATGTTGTGAATATAGTGTTGAACCTCTCATACGTTTCTTCTTCTACGGAATCCTCATTGTGAATTAGTGATAACATCCCATCAACATGCTTGGTCTGTTGATCTGCCAATACCTGTTATTAAAAGGATCAAAAAAAAAAAAATCAAGAAAGTCAATCACCTTTATATCATATTTATGCAAGACCCCAAAATAATATGTATAAAGGAAATATAGATGCATGTAGTACAGAGTTCCCAAGTTATAATCTGAAAAATCAAGCAATGAAAAGCAAAAGCAAGCAGGACGTTTGAGAATCAATTGATGGCAGAAAAGTAGTGACTCTGGGTATTTATAACTCTCTTTTTGCTTAATAATTTGCACAAAAATAAATATTCTATAATTAGATAATTATTGATTGATATCCCAATATTTCACACCTTATATATGTGCCACTTCGCCTTCTTTGTAACTTCCCCTTAAATCTCTCTTAATTAATTTACCCCTTTAATCTTTTTTAATTTACCATATGATTATATTTAACTGATTACTTAATTACCTCCATAAACGGGAAGGTTTTCTAGACTCAAATAAGGTAGCTGTTGTTTTTCCTCTAATAATGACTACTTTTTTAGTGGCAATATATTTTCCTTTTAACGGCAATAGTTATAGCCACTAAAACATTAATTGCTTAATGCCATTAGATCCAAGTTCGCTAAAGCTTTTAGCAGCATTTATTGTTAGGGTTAAAGTTTGATATTGCCGGTAATAATTAATTCTAGAATATAATTAGCTGCAATTAAGTTATTGTTGCTAATTAATTGCCGCTAAAAGCGTATTTTGTTGCAGTGATAGTTTAAGAATGAAGGAATACTTTTGAAAGGTGTGGTCTAAATATCCAAACCCTGATTCTTTAAGGAAGATTGCTTAAAAGTGCAAGTTTCATTTCAAAATCCTTTCATGATTGATCAAAGCCTGTGGTTCATGTAATTCCATTCTCTATCTGGTCTTTACTTTGCCAGATTACTACCTTGACTTGATGTAAGGAGAATTAGCAGATCATATACAAATCCTTATAGCTCACAGAGGGCGTCTTTCGACCTTTTTACTGAATTATAACAACGTCAGAGAGGAACTCCTACTGATAGAAACGAACAATTTTGAAAGAAAATGGGCAATTTGCACGATTGCCCTTATACCGGGGTGGTCTTTAATTTTTGCCCTTCGCCTAAAATATCTCGAGGTTTTGGGTTCGAACCCGGCTCAGTAGAAAAAAGAAAAGTTTGGCAAGGCAAAATTTCATAGTAAGATTAGGCCTATTTGGGCAATTTTTGTAGAATTCCAGCAGAGTAAACAAAAACAAAAAACTATTCGCAATGCCTTATAAGCTAGATAAGACATAACAAAAATCTGCCTTATAAGACAAATTTTCGCAAAGCCTTATCTTGCGATTTTTTTTTTTTTGACTGAGTGATTGTTTGAACCCAGAACCTCAAGTATATCCAGCCACTTTTTTAAGCAAAGGTCAAAAATTAAAGACCAAAGAATTTGAGGGACAAAAATAAAAAACCAGCGCCTTCGAAGGGCAATCCGGGCAAAAAAAATGAAAGAAAATTCTATCCCTTCTCACCTTCGTCAAAGAACAAATAAGAATAAAGCATCCATAAATCTCATCAGAAGCTAATTATAACCAGTACAGTGTACAGGCTAGCAACTCTTTTAAAGATCAACTACATACATTAGCATGTTATAACAGAACTACCTTTTAATCCCAAAAACAAATATCGAGGTAAAATTTGTGACTCCGTAAAAATTCTGAAGTAACACTTGGGAAAAAGTATCCCTTTTTTTTTTTTTTAATTGGATGTGTCATACTTGAATTAACTTTCTTATTCCAAAATAAACCCCAAGTATGAGATAACAAAATTATTCCCAGATACAATGATAATATAATTACTCATTTGATTGAATTCTGAGAAATTTTTATAAATATTTTTTGGGATCTTTCCTTCTCTTCTTAGCTGCCTTATAAGTTCTGCCTTAGATTCAATATCCTTTCCTGCGCTTTACATGTATTGAGGTATACCACGGACTGCTGTTTTCTTTTTTACTAGTGATGGGAAAATACATACTGTTAAAGTAATTCTTAAAATGAGATTTTACTAATAATCTTTCTTTCAACTCAAAAAATGAAAGTAAAATAAGTTCCGAGTGAACCCACAGAAGAAAAAGACCCAAAAAGTAGAGATAGAGACAAAGAAATATGAGAAAATTAAATGTCGTCTTAGGTCACTAAAGGAAAAATGAGAAAGAAAGTCTGAATAGTATATTTTTCACGGTAAATGTGCAGCTAGGGATTATTAGTTTAGAGTATAGAATACCAGTAATGGATGCAAAAGGCACAGGCAAAGTCGAAGATCTAGAACTCATCTTTCACATTGTAGTAAGAAGCATAATCTTCTTTCTTTATGTGATGATGTTTTAGATATATAACACTACTTTACCCAGAACTTTGGGTAAATTTTTTCCTGGTCATTCACAAAATACTGAATTGTAAAAATAACGTACTAACACATGTAGTAATACTTCAGTCCTTAGTCATCTTTCGATTAATTAAACTTGGAAAAAAGGAACAATAATCATCATATCATATTGATGGACATAGAGAGTGCATATGACATCTGTTTAACTTTACTCGAGTACAGAATAAACCAGAATCTACTTTATAGCTTATGGAGCATAATGTAGAATAATGATTAAAACTAACTGAATGACATCAACATGAGATTATAAGGAATTGGCACCAGTGAAACCAGAGGCGGAGCTACAATTTTGAGTTTATGCTAGATTAGAGGCTAATACCGAAGTGTAAAATCTTGTGTAATAACATAACTGACCTGAACATGAAACAGAATCAATGCCAGTACAAGGGTACCAATTTAAGTTTCAATTTTATTAGCCCAAGATCAAAGCACAAACGCTATTGAGAACCTGTGAATAGCGAATACTAACAAATTACCTGATCTTATCTAGTTTATGCCTGCCTCTATATCTGCAAAATACAGCTAACTCGATGAAGGAGAAGTGAAGATGGTATAATCAGATTAGAAAAGAGATGACAGTCAAATTCTAGGAGCAAACTGAAGTTCCATTAGAACTCAAGGAAAGTAAGCCATCGTTGTAAAAGGTAGCTTTTAGCTTAGGAATTTCACCTTTACGAACTAAGTCATAAAATACACCGGAGGAGACTAATGTTTGACAAGACCTGCAATGTACTGCTTTTCCTCCCCAAGGTGTTGAAGAAAATCTTCAACACTTATATCTCCAAGTGAATCTTTATACTTGATTACAGCTTCATAAATTTTGTTCAGGTACACAGGACGCATGCCCCAAGCTTTGGCTGCATTGTCTTTAAAAACGACTATGCCACAATACTAAACCAGTTGTTAGGGCTGTAAACATTGTCCTCGCTTTCCAGAAAAGTATGAGATGGAACAAAAGCTAGAAGAATGTGTTGTGAGTTCCAAATTTCATCACCTCCTCTAACACCAAAAGGACGACTGACTTGGTCTTCCTTACCATCGTAGGTTGTGAACCTAAGAATGACAGGAAATAGATGTACACCTTGTACGTAATTACCAAGCCCGATGGAATCTTGCATACCTTCAAAAACTACACAGAAAGCAAACCCCGTGAAGTCATCTGTGTACCAATTTTTGGGTAGGGTCATTGAAACATACTCCCCAATGTTTTTATAGGTAAACCACTCAGGAATCTCCGATCCAGGGAGACAAATACTGAATTCATTATTCATCATATGTAGTCCCTGCTCCATTAAGGAATGTTATTTCATCAGTGCCAATCAATAGACTGACAACATACATACATACATACATACATACATTATATATAACCTCCCCTCAATAGTTGCATTTGGTACGTTCCTTTTCTTAAATTAATTAGAGGTGCGGGTGGACATAATAAAGAGTTACTCTCATAAAGTTTGGTTGGGCATGAAGTTTAAGAAAGAAAGACTTCACAAATTTGTTGGCTAAAACAAGACATAGACATTTGTATGGTTATAAATCATCTCATTAAGGGTAAAAATGAGAAGTTTAAAGTTAAATTGTTTTTAAATATAGAAAGATGTCACTTTTTTCTGACAGACTAAAAAGGAAAGTGTGTCACAAAAAATGGGATGAAGGGAGTAGTATTTAGCTTGAGCATGTGATTCCATAATGCGTCAATCATGGCTGCATCATGTTTATTTTTGAGAAGTTGATATTCACTCAGTGAAACTCGGTGCAACCCTGGATAATTGGCTAATTGATCAATGCCCTTTAAAGATGTACATCGATCGGCATACACCTCTGCTATATCTCTAGGAAGCTGTGGAAAACTCTCGAGCCTCCTACAACCAACCAACTGTAGGACTTTAAGGCGTGTAAGATCATTGATGCTTGTAGCTAGAATATTAGTAAAATTGTTATTGCAAAGATCCAATTCCTCCAAAGATGGTAAGAACCCAAGATTACATAGGGTACCTCCGTCTGAAATATTGCAGTCACTGATACTCAGCTTTGTCAATGAGCAAAGACCTGATAAATTAGAAAAAAACTCGACCCATGGAGTTCCGGCCTTTCCCAATTAGCCAAGAGGAGAAGATTGAGCTCCTTACTTGTGAACCCAAAGCTTTATATCCACGAAGAGATAACTGCTTAAGGTTCTTCAGAAGAGAAATTGTGGACGGTATCATTTGGATGGGTGTCTCATCGCAATGGAGTGACTCCAAACCCACTAAAAACCCCAAATCATCAGGTAAACTTTTAAGTTTTGAGCACCTGGACACATCAAGTGTTTTCAGACCTTTCAACCTAAAAATACTCTTTGGAAGATTCTCAAGATGCTTGCAGTAGCTGAGATTTATCACACTAACCCCTGAAAGTTTCTCAACAGATGCGGGTAGTTCACTTAAAGCAGTCGCTTCCAAATACAATTCTGATAAACGAATCATTTTCTCTTCTATTTCAGGGAATACTTTCAGCTTTGAGCAGCCTGAAAGAATAAGAACCTCAAGATTTTCCAATTGAATACTCTTTGGTAGGGTCTTTAAATTTCTGCAGTTCTTCAGATTGAGCAAGACTAGGTTTTTGAGATCTCTAACAGAAAAAATGATTTCTACCAAGCTTGTGCACCCTTCAAGAACCAATCTTTCAAGATTAGGGGTACCTGAAAAATCTGGGGTCCTTACTAGCTTTTGTGAATGGCTAAGGTCAATGTATTTCAGTTTTCCTAGAAACTGTCACAATGAAACAGAAACCAAAAAAGGAAAAGTCTCAAGTTAGTTTGAACAAATATCAATTTTCATCGATCCAATCAACCAATAGGAAAATCAACGAGAAGTTAATGTAAAACTTGGAGCCTTTCCAACGCTGAATGATGCGGCTACTTTTCAACTTCAAACCGACAAGCTGTTCTCCGTTAAAGCTAATTGGCAGACTTTTTGAAGGATATCCGTACCAGTCGAGCCCCCTCAACACACCAGGAAGAAAACTAGGACCTTGAGAAACATATGCATTCTGGAGGTTGAGAAACCTTAGTCTGGTCATCTGCATGATGTGACACTAACATTCATGTCTTCAGCATTACTCAAGTTCAGTGATATGCCTTCAATCTTCTCTGTGCCCTAATTTGCAAGAATAAAGGTTAATTCAGAAAAAGGACAAGAAAAAAAAGATAAGTTGAGGCAGTATATACATATAAACCTACAGCCCATGTTATCAAGTGGTAGCACTAATAATTAGATAAGAGGTCATGTTTGCAAACACTTACCAAATTTCCTTCAAGTACATGAGAAATATCTTCGCGCGTCCACAACCTACTATATACTCTTGGATCATATGAAGCTTCTCGACGAACAATATGCCAACCCACTTCTTGTATCAATTGATGCACTAAAATGCGACCTTCCAAAATAGTAACCAACGATTTCTCCATGAGAACTTTTATGCCAATGACAGGGTTAAAATTAAAACTCCCAAGTATTCTGGTTACTGAATCTTTTGTCTTCCCTGAAAAGAAGCACGCCATGTCTAAGAATATCTTTTGGTCAATATTGTTGAGCCCAGTGAAACTTGGTTCGAGTTTCTTCAAAATTTCATTTTCTGGATTTGTTTCAATCGTTCCACTTCACTTCTCCATTCAACTAAATCTCTTCCGTACAAGAAACTGCCCAGGACTTTCAGAGCCAGGGGCAGTCCAGCAGTATACTTAATGACTTGAGCTGAGAGATCCTGAAACTCCTTGTTAGGATGGTTTTTCTTGAAGGCATAGAGTTTAAAGAGTTGTAAGCTTTCATCTTCACTTAACGTTTTCAGCCTGTATATCTTTTCCACCTCATGCTCAACAAGCAAGTGTTTGTCTTTAGCCGTTATGATGACTCTACTTCCTGGCCCAAACCATTCACGCTTCCGTGCTAAAGCCTTTAACTGATCTATGTGATCAACATCGTCAAGAACAAGAAGGACCTTCTTGTACTGCAGTCTTTGTTTGTGCATATTAGCTCCTTCATATAAGTTGTTGATCCTTAGGTCTTTTACGACGAGGATCTCAGAAAGAAGTATCTCTTGCAAGCGCTCTAAGCCTTGTTTTGTTGAACGGTCTCTAACTTCATGAAGAAAACATGCACCTTCAAATTGGCTCGAAAGATTATCATAAATAACTCTCGCCAGAGTTGTCTTACCCACACCACTCAATCCTAATATTCCAACAAAGCGAACTCCACCAGAACCAATGCCAAGCATTTTATGCACTTTGTGCATGTGCGACTTCATTCCAACACGATTTTCAGCAATGCTTGTGTGTGTCTGTCCACCCAATGTAGCCATAATATCTTCCACAATTTTCTTGATGACGCCTGCTTCATGCCTGTATGCCACAACAAATGCCTAAAAAATCTGTTCTGTGGCAAAGTATAAATTTCATTTATAAGAAAGTACTATGTCCTGCAGGACTTTCTCTTTCTGAACTTGATCTAAATGAAATATAATTCAAATAGTGGCCACACAATTTCAAAATAGTGGTTTAAAACCAGTTCTTTAACAATACAGAAACCCATCCTTCTCATGAATTTCTGATTCTAGGAAACTGTTAGGACACTACTGATGCTATTGTTTATTTGACAATTGGCAGTACTTTATCTCCTCTAATTTTTGAAATGTGATGAAGCATACAGAAGTTTAGAAAGATATGAATTATGAACAGTATTCTATTTTCATCATACCAAACATCAGAAAATCATTTCGTGGTGGAGAACATTTTCTTGAAAGTCATTTTTCCTCATACCAAATACACCCCTAAGAATTTTTGCAACTTACCAGGACGAAAGAGATTGACTGAAATTCAAGACAAAGGTCAGATGACTTACCCATTGGCAACAATTGGCAAATCCCAGCCAGAGATAGCAGCTGCTTCCTTCAGGGCTGCCCTCCATTTTTGCACCTTATCCATGTTATCGTCTTCACGATTACCAAAGGCTTCTACATAACTGCGCTTTTGTTTCCTCATTGTTGATGGATCTACATCATAGAAGACCGGAAACCCAATTTTTCCTTTCACATTCTTGCATTCCATGATCTTCACTACTTCATCTAGACAACACGTTGAATTAGCATAGTTTTTGGAGAAGATGATCAAAGCTATGCGCGACTCTTCAATTGCTCTTGTGAGCTCTGGCGAAATCGACTTTGAAGGTGTTAATACCTTTTTGCTGCAGAGCAACATAGAGATGGTCGACAAAAGTTTTACGTACATCTTCACCTCTAAAACTTAAGAAAACATCAAAAGTCCACCGTAAAGTATGATCAGGGGAAAGGGAAGAAGAAGGAAGCAAAGAGCTGTTCTGAATCATTCTGTTCATGAACTTAGAAAGTTAGTGACCAAATGAACACTTGGCTATGACGTTTTTTCTTCAAACAAGAAGCTGGAGAAGAGGAAAGGGAACTGCACTCTATCACAATGCTAGACACTTACTATTCAGCACTCTGATTAGCACCTAATTATTAGCAGCAACTCTTATTTATGCAGAGGTGTCCTCACTTTTATAATAAGATATAATTGAATTTTTAAAGCAAGTTGCATGAATTTAGCTCATGCATGACGACGACAGTTTAAGTAAACAGATCCACTTTCGCTTCTCTGTTGGGATAGGTGGTGTCAACGAATTATTGAGCCACTCCTTTTTGACTCTTGTTTCCCACTATTGTTTCTTTTTGTGTTAAATTAATTAGCAAAGGACGAAACTGCAAGAGTGGTTAAGATTTCTCATATCTTAGCATGTAATAGTAAAGGAAGTGATAAAGGGTCAGGAAACTTGAGCATGTGCCAGAAATACTTGTAAAAGAGGTGACTGCAGAGTGAGGACAGAAATAGCCAGAATGGTGGATCCACCATATTAAGAAACTTCATTTCCACCCGGCTAATTCTTGTCTCATGCTAGCCATCAATGATGAACTGAAAATTTCTGGCCTTAGGTTTAGAACTTCTCTTCGATCAATTAGCTGGCTTTAACGGAGATTAGAGATTCAATAAGTCAAAGAAAAATGGCATACCTTTGAGTGGTTGAGATGGTGTCAGCAAGCATGTTACCACCAAGTAAATTTTATATAAAGAATTGACATTATAAAATGGGACAACAACTTCAACTGAGGAAATATAATATCACACCACATGGGTGTTAATATATTATACTAAACCATGTTGGTTACTCTTAACTGATAGGCAAATTGTATTTGCCAAGAAAAGAAAATTCTGTACATAGAAAGAAAGAGTTGGCTACATGTTAATGGGTTCAATCTAGGGAAAACGTTAGTCTTTTTTTTATTTGGGGAGTGTGAAATTTAACATAAGAAACCATGTTAGCTAGCAACCACTGACTTAAGTAGCTGGTAAGTCAGAAACTCAATTCACATTAGATTGGACACCTACTAGTACTAAATTTTGATGGCTCATTACATTTGATGTAAGCAAATATAGCGCCCAATTGCCATAATAAACTTTTTCAGAAGATCTTTACTAAATTTTGATGGCTAAATACAGATGATTTAAGCAAATATTCAATCTCTAGTAGTGTCTCCTATTGCTATACACAACAAAAACTAAAGCCCCTCTAGCAGAACAGCAATCCGCTGAAGCCAAGGGTAGCCATTCACAATATTTTCAAAAGATCTTTACTAATGTTTTCTATGGTTTTTCACAAAATTAACTATAAGCCCTCTGAAGACCAGCAACCTTCTGAAGCCAAGGATCTCGATCTCAATTCACAAGATTTGGTAGAACATTTATGTGTAATATTGAGATCGTAGTTATGGAAAAATAAACATAAAAAGAGTTAATGATCAAAAACACACTTGAACCATCATTTTTTCGTGAGTTTCACACCCCAATTATCAGTTGTTCCCTTTCCTACCTGAACTATCACACTCGAACCTAATTAGGCTAACTATCAGTTGGCCCGTTTTCCTACCTTTTCCTACCTGACTACTAAAATAGGTGTGTTTTACTACATAGATGGTTAACACTTTAGATAGGAAGAGAGAACAACTGATAGTTTGGGTGTGAAACTCACAAAAAAGTGATAGTTCAAGTTTTTGACCATTATCAAATAAAAACGGAAAAGGATCAACTTTTACCACTTTGCTCAATTATATATTTTGTTATCAGCATTCCGCATCAAAACCTTCATTTCCCAGCAAAAACATCAGAAGATCAATCTTCAACCTAAGCATTTGACATGAGCGCTTTACCATTACAATACAATTACAGCAGACAAGTTTCTCCTTTTTCTTGTTACGGGTCCTTATTGAACAGTTCACCATTGCTCAAATGCTCCTCAAAAGATTTAATAGCTTTAGTAATTAAACCAATAGTTTGTGTGTAAAAATCGAAACACTTAGGGTGTGTTCGTTGTGGCGGGAAACATTTTTCAGAAAATGTTTTTCAATTTTCTCATATTTGGTTGGTTGATTGTTTGGAAAACATTTTCCTTAGGAAAACAAGTTTCTTAAATGACTTTGTAGAAAACAAGTTCCATAAGTGATTCTTCCTCCCCACCCCCACAGTGTTCTCCTAGATAATATTTTTTGCTTACTTGCCAAATACTAAAAAATAAGTGAGAAGCCCACTTGTTTGTCAAGAAAACATTTTCCTTCATACCAAACACACCCTAAGATAGATTGAGCGGAAAAGGCTCAAATATGCCATCCAACTATCGGAAATGGCTCATTTATGCCACTCGTCAATAGTTTGGCTCATTCATGCCATCGAACTATAGGAAATGACTCATTTATACCATCGAACTATAGAAAGGGGCTCATTTATACCATCGAACTATAAAATGACTCGTTTACATTCATTAATAGTTTTGACTCATTTACGGGTATCGCCGTTATCAAAATGACTCATCCATGCCATTTTTTATTAACGCCGGTTTTATAATACCAAATATGACACGTGGCCTCCAATTAGAGATTTACGTCGTTTAATTAAACTAGCGTAATTTTAAATACCAAATTAATAAAAAATCCGACCCATACACCTTACCCACTCACAATCATAATCTAGTTGGAGGCCACGTGTCATATATGGTATTGTAAAACTAGCTTTAATGAAATATGGCATGATGAATCATTTTATTGATGAATGGCATAAATGAATCATTTATAGTTCGATGGCATAAATGAGTCAAAATTGGATGGCATATTTGACATTTTCCGAATGGCATAAAAAAAAAGATGGAAAAGTCATTTCCTATCATTCAGCATCAAAATCCTCATTTCCCAACCAACAAAGAATGTGAGCCAAACTATCGAAAAATCGATAGGGAGCGCTTCCCCCGAGACCTGCGCAGCGCGAATCCAGATATAGTCCATGATTACTTGTCCGGTCTACCAAGCCCCTAACCAAAAAAAAGGAAATATTGAGAATGTGCTCTCCCAAATTTTCCACTCCCGTTTCTCCCTCCACATTCTATTCTTCTATTAAATCAGATTTGCGTATTTTTTTGGTGGACTGTAAAGCATATTAAAAACATTTAATTTGTTATACATATAAAATACACAAAGTGTGTAAAGATTTAGTAATTTAGTTGTTCAATGGAAAAAGTAACTAAAAAGGAAAATTGATGGAAAAGGATCAAATAAAGTTATGACCACTTTTCATCATCACGTATACCATTCCTGTGATAGTAGCTTAAATAAGAGCAAGAAAAGAAACAATTCAGCATTCAATTTAGAGACTTCACTTTTACATTTCCCAACCAAAATTATAACTGGGTAATCATAATAATATAAAGAATGTGGTGCATTAATTTTATCTTTTCCTCATTTTTTGGATTTTTATGAGTTTTTCTACATAACATTTCTATTTACTTATTACTTATTATTCAAAAATAAATGTGTCAATTACTACTTCTCTATTCATTTTAATCTTTAATGTTTATACGTAAATGTCTCAATATTTACTACTTCCAACCTGAAAACAATGAGAGTCCAACCTTTCAAAACATTATGAGCTATGCATGAAACTTTTTTATACCCCCTTTTCTACACCCACGTTCCTTTCCGCATAACCAATCTATATCGTATATAGTCCATGATTACTTGTCCGGTCTTTTTCAAATTTTTTGACCATTTTCCTATTTTAAAAAAAAAAAAAGGAAAATAAAAAATTGAGTCATTTAAGCGAAAATAACTTTCCCAAATTTTTAACCATGCCACAACGTTTCTCCTTCATCCACATTCTATTTTTATTTCATGCATTAAATGTGACTATAATGAGTGTTAAAAGCATTAGTATTAATTTCTCTTCCTTTTTTTGGTTTCTCCATTTCTCTTCTTCAATCTATTTAATTTGCATTTTCATTAAAAACTTAAACCAATCGTATAATTTGTTATACATATAAAATACACAAAGTGTGTAAAGACTTTACATAAATACGGATCAATTTAGTTGTTCAATTGGGAATTGAAATAAGTTACTACTATATTTATTAGTGTGTTTTGGAGGGAAAATTGTTTGGGAAAATAATGCGAAATCCAAATAAAGTTATGATAGTCTTTTCATAAGTGTGATTACAGTATCAAAATTTGAATTTAATTGGTTATGCATTTAGTTATTTTTCTATTTCTATCTAATATTTAGTTAATTTAATGTGATAGTTATTGTGTTTAAATGTCTTAAATAAGAGAAGAGGAAAAGACAAGAAAAGAAACAATTACAGGGGAAGGGTAAACTTCATTCGTTGAATTTAGAGACTTCACTTTTACAAGTAAGTTATTGTTTATGGGAAGATGAATTTACTTTTTTTATATTTTTCTTGTACAAAAAAATTATGATACTGGATCTATTATTTAAGAATTGGAGAAAATGAAGAGATTTTACATTTTTTGTTTGTTTTGAAATAATAAGCGATCGACTAATTTTTAAATCTCAATCCAATATTACATAAATAAAAGAAGAGAAAAACTATCAATGCACTAAGCTATTGTAATCTAATTTTTAATTAAGAGGCTTCTTACTTTTAATATAATATTATTATGATGGATGGTGATTCAAGTAGAGTGTGAAATTTTATCGTAATCTAATTTTTAATTAAGAGGCTTCCTATTTTTAATATAATATTATTATGATGGATGGTGATAGTTCAAGTAGAGTGTGAAATTTGCGAAAGTTTTAATATATGAATGGTGATAGTTCGAGTAGAGTGTGAAATCCGTGAAAGAGTAATAAGTTCACGTGTGCTTTTAATTATTAACGTTAAGCCAATAACTTGTGTGTAACAACAATCGAAATATTTACCAATGGTATTAAAACGCAAATATATAATCGTTCTAATCAGTTTCGAAGTGTGTTTTAACATAAAAATACTAATAATTCAACTAAAAAAAAGAAAAAAAACCAACTGATAGTTCAAAAACACGCCAAAAAATATTAGTTTAAGTGTGTTTTTAATTGTTAACTCGAATGACTTGTGTGTAACAATCGAAAATTTTAATGTTGAAAAAATAGATGGTGCCACGTCAGTAGATCATTGTGGGTTTTTCGTACTGGTGTTGCTCTTTCCATTGCTGATTTTGCCACATTATTGTATAGTTAGTGAATGATAAAAATGGTTCCTTATGTTTGAAGATAGGTTCAAAATAGTCCCTTAAGTTATTTAATAATTTTGGTCCTTTAAGTTTAGCAAAATTAACACTTTGAGTCTCTATCAGATATTTATCAAATTCAATCGGTTAGATTTGACGAAAACAATTCGGAAAAAGAGAAAAAAAGATAGCGGGAATTTACACTTATATTTTTGCAGTTTTTTGCTATCTTTAATTTATTTCTAAAGGTCGGTGTATCTTTTTGAGGTATAATTTCTGCTATTTTTTGAAATACTTTCCGAGATCTACCTTCAATTTTGCCTTAATAACACTGACCTACCTCCGAAACCTAAATTCATCTTTTTAAATGGCTAATGCCTACATTAGGTTTAAAAAAAAAGGTTATCCATAGAAAGAATTAACTCTAAGCTGGCATGGCTTTGAGGTTCATTCAAGATCCGGATTCCCTCTGGGATTATTAATTACATTCCTTGTGATTTACAAAATTAGATTACCTACCTTATTTTAGTTTCTTTGTAACAATAGATATCGCTCATCTAAAATATGTTTGTCGACTTCACAAAACTCTTTATGTCTGAAGAAAGCTTTTAGAATTATTATTTTTCCTCTTATTCCAAGTTTCCAACACTATATTGTGTTCTAAAGAGATTTTGTGGCAGCATGACTGAAGTGAAGCTAAAGAAGGTTTTGAAATGAAAACCAGAGACACATGTGAAAAGTTACAAAAATTTCTATAAATATTAAATTCTGAACACATAATTAGAAGTACAATGAAGTCAATATACTGACAATTTTAAAAATTGAACCCATCAAATTTAAACTCTGAATTTGCCTCCTGAACCTACACTCTGAGACCAGTGCATATGAAGTCTACTCATCGAACGTACTCATAAATCCACCAAGAAATCCAGCACCATTGCAATCACCACATAACATATCTTTTTTACCTCTGAAAAAAAAAATGCAAACATGAAGGATATATGATTAATAACATGCCATTGCAGCATTTTTATCAACTTGCTTAAGAACTAAATACCAACATGAAACCATAATCACCAAAAGGAATATTGAGTGTGCTTGTACCTGCATAGCCAACATAGTCCGCCAGCTTTGAACCGCCCGTTGAAATGATCTATAGAGTTAATCCCCGTGCCTTTACATTGTGAGCACGCCACTGCACCTGAAAGCAATATAGCGTATAAAAAACGGAAAGTGCTGAACTAAATCCAAGTTGAATATGCATATATCTACTTCTGAAGAACCGAAAATATCATACTGAAATAATTGCGGATACAAAATAATGAGTAGAAGCAAGAAAAGAACCATAAAGGCAAAATTTAGTATGCAACACAGTGAGGAAGGCAAAATTTAGTATGCAACACAGTGAGGAACCAATAGGACTGCAGCATTAGCAAAAGTCTTTGAACTAGATACTTTTCACTCAGACACGTTGTAATTCTCACGTAACTTTGATGAATAATTTGAGAGAAGATCGTAAAAGAGGTGTTCTCCGATTGAGCAGTCAACATCAAGAGTCAAATTACTACTTGATGCATGTATCATTAAGACAACAAATCCAAGGAAAAGATAAAATGAACATTATGCTGGAAAGGCACAGTTACAATACTAAGAAATGTTAGTCACTTGAAATTCAAAACAGCATGAGAGTGAGAAGTCCGATGAACCTTATAATTAATGACGAGAGAGAACTCAAAATCCACCAAATATGCATCAATCACTTACCATTTCCATCACAATTTTGACAGACTATGCTCCTTACTTTTGTGTCTTTATCACTGTCAGTGGCCTAGAAAATAGAGAACACTGTTAATCTCTAGCAAAATACAGCCAACTCAAGGAAAGAGAAGAAAATTTGGTATAGTTAGATCATAAAGGGGGCGAAAAAAAAAATTCTGCAGCAAACTGACATTTCTATAGAACTCAAGTACGCCTTCATAATAACAGGTAACAATAAGCTTAGGATTTCCATATTATGAACTTCACTATTGAATTTATAAGAAATGAGAAACGACAAAGACAGCGACAAAGAGATCCTCATTAGGAAAGAAATTTATGCTGCCTGTTCATGTTTCACATAAAATAGAGTGATAGGATTACACTTCTGAAATTATGGGTTGAATACTTCCAATTTTCATATTTTTAGAATTCTAGTGATTTTTTGTGTTCCATTTGAAAAATGTTGGGTACAATTGAACCCATTGATTTTGTGCACTATCAAGCAAAAGCAGCTATTGCATATTGATTTAGCACATTCAATTGCAAATTTGCACTAATATCTATCCATAAAAGTCCAAATTTACCTTCACTTCCACGACTCTTAAGTTACTCTTGGAGCTGTAGGTAACATCTTTAATCAATTGGATCTTTCTTCCAGCACAACTCCCACTACTACTAATTAGACCTGCCAAGAATACAAAAATCCCAATTACTACATAAAAGGTTCGCATAAAAATTGAATCTTTACAACCAAAACACGTTTACATACACAAACAAAAAATGAACAAGAAAGCTTGAAAAGGCCAATGCATCAAGTAATTGACAATAAAACAGCACTACCAATAAGCAAAAAGGCACACAAAATACAAGAACTAATAGAAATTGACTATATATACCTAATTTATTGATAAAGTTAAAGGAAGCTAGAGGTGTGAAACAAACAGTGTTTGCTATTAGGACAAAGAATTTTGTTATTTCTGAAAAAGGTCTTAAAAAAATTGATCTTTTTTTTTTTTTGCACCCACCCGGTGTCCTGCAATCGTATTGGGTCCGACTAAACCAGGATTCGCATCGGGAAGTCTTACATTGGGGATAAAACGCTCTCTAACAAAGGTGACACCATCTGGAGCTCGAACCCGAGACCTCTGGTTAAGTATGAAAGAGTACATACCACTCCACGACACCCCTCGTTGGTAAAGGAATCGAATGTTTAAAACAACACATTAGTTATAAACACAGTTGCAGACCCACAAACAAAAAAGAAACAAGAAAACATGAAAAGTCCTATGCATCAAGTAATTGACAAAAAACATAAATACCCATTAAGCAAAAAGGCATAACAAGCACAAGAACAAACAGAAATTTACTATATATATACTTAATTTATTGGCAAACTGAAAGGACGCTAGAGGTGTGAAACACATAGAATTTGCCAGTAAAAAATTGAATCTTTAAAACCAAACATATTACGTAAAACAAGAAAAATTGAAAAGGCCTATGCATCAATTAATTGACAAAAAGCATAATTACCCATTAAGCAAAAAGGCATAATAAGCAGCACAAGAACAAATAGAACTTGGAAATATAGCTGGCTTATTGGCACTCAAAGAAGCAAAAAGAGGTGAAAAACAAAGAATTTGCCATTAAGACAACGAATTTAGCTGTTTCTGCAAAAGTTCCCAAATAAAATAAAATTTAAAAAAAAAAAAAAAAAAAAAACTTGAATTTTTCTGTTGTTCCCGCCCGGTGTCCGGTACCAGTATTGGGGCCGGTGTAAATCTGAATTCGTGTCAGGAAGTCCTACATTCGAGATAAAAGACGAATCCATATCGAAAGCTCAAAATCGAGACATATGTTTAAGGACGAAGGAGTACTCACCACTCCACGACAATTCTTCTTGTTAAAAAATGAATCTTTAAAACCAAAAACATTATGTTCTACACACAGTTGCAGAACCATAAACAAGAAAACATGAAAAGGCCTATGCATCAAGTAATTGACAAATATACAACTATCCATTAAGCAAAAAGGCATAAAAAGTACAAGAATAATGGAAACTGGAAATATACCTGGTTTATTGACATTCAAGGAAGCTAAGGGGGTGAAACACAGAGAATTTGCCATTAAAACAATAAATTTAATAGTTTCTAAATTTAGTGAAAGAAAATAAGAAGTGAATTGGGAACAGTGAAGCAGTTGTTTGAAGTGCTAAAATGTTGTTGGTAATAACGAAAACATGCAACCGCATGTTACTAGATAAGGCACACTCCTTTTGGTCTCTCCCCACCGTTGCTCTAAATATCTAAAATAAAATGACTGATATAACCTTTATCCTAGTGAGCCAAAAGTAGTAGTAATATAAAATATCGGATTTAACTTATACTCCTTCCGTCTCAATTTATACGCAATAGTTTTGTTACGAAATTTAAAAAATAAAGGACGATTTTTTAATCTTGTGATCTAAAATAAGGCAAAGATAGTTGTGTGATTGTAAATTATCTGGTTAAGCGTAAAAAGTAAATTTTAAAGTTAAATTATGGCTAAATAAGAAAATATGTCCTTTTTTTTTATTGAGTAAAAAGAAAAGTGTATCATATAAATTGAAACTGAGGGAGTTGTGTCTTTTTTCTTCCCAAAATAAGTGTCATCCTAGATAATCTTTTGGATTGGTCTCCCCTCCGTCCCAAAATAAGTGTCACCCTAAAGAAAAGTCACGTTTATTAAGAAATCAAAAAATATAATGTTGAATTTATTAAACTATCCCTATTTATTAGCTGTATTTTGAGAATTGATCAATATTAAAGAAGACTACAACTTCTTTAATGTTAAGGCCGTAGTTGGAAATACTTGCCAATTTTATCTTGAATTCCTATGATGATACTTATTTTGGAGCAAACTTTTTTTTGTTAAGATGACACTCATTTTGGGAGAGAGGAAATACTCCCTCCGTTCACTTTTACTTGTCCAATATTCTAAAAATAGATTTTTAGTTTTACTTGCCACTTTTAGTATATCAAGAGAAGACAATTTTTTTTTTCTGTTTTACCTATAATATTAATTATTCACTTCAAATCATTTTTCAAATCCAATAAAAATGTGCATCAATTAATAAGGGTATATTGGTAAATTATGTGTTCCATTTATTATTTCTTAAACAACGTGAAAAGTTCAAAGAAGATAAGGAAAAGTGAACGGAAGGAGTAGTTTGATTAGGTAATTATATAAATTAAAATGAAAAAATAAAAAACAAATACGAAATTTGAGTACAGCGAGATGGTTTATGATTCATTATTTAGCCCGCAATTGACACACACATCTTGGCCCTAGCAAAAATTGAGTGTATTATAACATGACCCTTCATCAATTAGTCCATATTAAATGTAAAAAATTCACGGGTGCCCTATTTGAATACCGTTATCTAATATGCATCCTATTTTTTTAAAAAAAATTGGCATCTCTACTTTGCGGTGTCTAAAGTTTTCTATGGCTTAAGTTCATGCAAAAAATGACTGAATTCGGCCTAGAATAGCTAAAGTTGTTGTGAAGCAGTATATTTGTGAATTTTAGGCACGACAAGTATGACTTAAATAGTAATTTCAAAATAGGGTATATGTGCGCTTCGACCATTTGAGCTTGCCCAAAATATAGCCCACGCAATTGACACCCTCACCTAGAAGTTAGTAAAAGTCAATCCTTGCTCTAAGTGAGGTTTGCCAATTGGCTTTTTCAGTGTCAACAGAAATTTGTCATCTATAAACTGGGAGCTATGGTAGCTAAAATTTCCAATTTTTCGGTTTATTTTAAAGAGAGATGCAGACACTTTTTCCAGTAATTTTTGGAAGTATCTAACAGTTCTTGGAACTTAAAGGTTGTCTTATTTGAGTCACAAGTCTTAAGACATTCTTGTGAAGTTCATTGATGTATTTTGACTGTTTTTTTACAAAAAGAACATGAAGCAACTGTATTAAGCTATGGTGGAGAAGTGAAGTTTTTCAAAATAGAGGAACAAGTAATTTTCCGTATCAGTTTCATGGTCAAGATCACAACTCACAAAACAAGCATTTTTCAAAGAACAACATTGTAGCAAAGGTATTGATATGATCCTCAGTTATAACATTTCCTTAGATGTAGTTTATCAATGTACATTGTCTTTCATGTTTGTTTACTTATTTATTTATTCCTCGATAACTGAGAAATCTCGAAACGTCATCTGACGCATGGTTCGAAACTCGGTGAATATTAATTAGTCTACCTCTCTATCTTTCTCCACTTAAATATAAGACTTCTTTGGTTAGTAGCAGAGTTCTCATGACGTGTGTCTCACTCATACATTATATGTCGTGTGTTTGCCACTGAACCGAAGCCCCGGTGGCATTCTCTTCGTTCTTTATTGATATCTGAAAAAGCATGAGTTGCAATCTGAGTTAGCAGCTAAACCATCATAAAGCTCAACTGCTAAGTATCAGGGTATTTGTTTATTCCCATTTGTCTAAGCCAGTGGGCAAAGTAATTCGGTATTTGTACTGGTGGGAGGTAAAACGTACCCAATGGATTAGTGGAAGTGCACAAGTTGGTTGGATACCATGTTAAAAGAAACATTTCAGTTATCAGTGAAAAAGGCTAGGAGAAAGTAGCAAGAGTTCAATGTTGAGGTATCACTGTAGGCAAATTGAAGATTCTGCAGGTTACATTTAGAGGCCTGAAGTAAACTAGCTTGAACTAGAATTCTAGAACCAGCACCCTTAAATGCCACATAAGCTCGGTCAATGGTAAGAGGCGTTTAAAAAACTAGTTTTGAATAACTTTAGTGTTGGGATGAACCCCGTCAAGTAAGGGGACAGGGATGTCAAAAACGGTGCAAGTAGGAGTGTCAATTAAGCTATTCGACCTAACATGTTTGTATCTGCTCTATCATTTCCCTGTTGAGTTTTGCAGCTAGCTCAAATTGTTGCAATGGATAATTCTCAAACCATCCATTGAAACTTGTAAATCCTAACATTACATTAACCAAATTGACCATATTGCTGCAATAAATCTATCCCCCGGTTAAACATGTGTATTCTTACCAATGAGGGCAGCCAAATTGGCTTTATTTCTTCTCAAATATATGTGAACCTTCTAACAAGAAGGCTTTGTTTTCCCAGATGTTATAACTCGATTCGTACTTTAGAATGAGATAAGACATTTTGTCAATGTTTCCTTTCATGAACGTCTAAGGTGAAGCCAATGAGCAACTTTGTGGATGGTCTATCCTCCCTTTTAAGTGGTATTACTAGCAGTTTTAGTGATTTCTATTCATCATCTATCTAGTGTTTTATTCATTTTAGGTTCTATTAATTTTATAACTTTCTATTCCACAAGCAAAACACCAAAGATGCACAACACGTTGGCCTTGTCTAACGAACTATGACTTTCGATTCTTACTCCCAACATAATTTTCTCTTTCCTTGTAAGTGATTTGGATGGGTTTGCAATCCTTACAAGGGAACCAGTCCTCTCTAAGTAGAAATAAGCTAGAATATTTCTATTGATAGAGCTTTCACATCTGCACATAGAATCCTTTTTTGCCCGTCTACTTTGTTCTCACAGTAGTTGGGTGGGGCTTAAACTTTGCAGCAGTGGATTTCAACAATTGGAGCTTCAATCACACTTTGTTTTCACCCTTTTACATGTGAAAACAGCCACTCATAATGGAGAAGTAAAAGGTGATTTTAATGCCATAAAGCAGATGGAGAAAAGGAATATAAGTGTTTTAAGACAACTCTCCACCTAACAACAAATTTGACCTCATTAAACACAGAAGAAGTATTAACTTGGAAAAGATGCTATTAATGAAGGTTTATCTTGAAACACCACTAATCAACTATTTTCTCAGGATCATTAATGTAATTTGACCTGCACACTTATAGAGCATCATACACACAGTTTCAAAGAAGACAGCCAACAAAAAGGGGATGGCAAATAGGCGGGTCGAAAACGGGTTAAACAAAAACGGATAAAATAACCAGCCAGCCCATATTTAACATGGAGAAAAAAAACGGGTTAACCAAAGGATACTAGCGATATCTGTATTATCCATAGTTTTAGGAATAGTCAGGTGAGAACACGAGCGAAAAGCCAAATAAGCTTAGACTCCCGGAAGCAAGAATTCATGAAAAATAACGAGCAGACAAATGGGTATTGATAATACGGATATTTGGATAATACATATAATATCCATATTTGATCCATCATTAAATGGTCAGTCATCCACCCATACACTACATTGAAGTCATTAAAAAGAATTATATTAGACGTACTTAATGATCAACAAGTTCACCAATGGAAACAAAGAGAAAAAGAAGGGAAAAAACACAGACCAATGCAACAACCTCTACAAGAAAACCACTATAAATGGCCTGTGCACACATTACATATCTAGAAACCAAAAAGCAAAAAGTGTGAGAAAACATCCTGCCACTAACCAAAGTCATCATTCACTTTACCCAACCACAAACCTATCAGCAAAATTAGTATTTTTGCAGTCCCCTCAGCATGCTATCAGTCACCCTGCCCAATTCCTGAAAAAGTAGAGCTCGACATTGAACAACTGGCCCCTCAGGTCCTCGGTCTCCAACCACTCTAAGCTTATCACACAAAAAATTTTGATAGTTGATCGTGTAGCAAAAATTTTCAGAATTTCATGTATTGATTCTGAAGTGTTTTTGAAAATGAATAACCATGTCAATCTGTTTTTGTGCAGTGTGCATCTGTACCCTGTTGAGTGCAATGGTTGTATCCCACACTCTGAAGAAACTCTTGGATTTCCTTGGCACTGCTATTGCTGGCTTGCAACAATCGCTCGTCTTCCTCGTAGATTAGGTAAGGTGCTTCACCTTTCTTCCTCGACAATAACTTTGATGCTCCTTTAAGTACATGATACTCCCAGCCTTGAACATCTATCTTTATGAGCAGAACACGCTCCGTTTCTTGGATAACTTCATCAAGAGGAATAGTTTTAACTTGAACTTCAATCTGTTCATTTGACTTAAAAGCCAACTTGGCACCAGTGGCTGAGACAGCGCTATTGTCGAGCCGACCAACCAACTAAGAACAAATACATGAAAAGAAGAACTTTCAGTGCGGTGGCTAACAAAATAACAAAAAACATACCCCCTTCGTTTCAATTTGTTTGTCTCAAGGGGCCTTTTTTTTTCTTTTATTTAGTTATTATTATTATTATTTTTTTTTTTTTTTTAAGGTAAATAATATCATTCAAATCCCCACAGCAGTCATTGAGAATCAGCAACAGGCTCATAAGGTGAAAACGGAATGAGTGTCATTTATTTCTCCTTCGGACTTCCATCTCACATAGGTCCAAAATGATAAAGGAAAACACAAACAAAGAATAACTACTCATGATTTCATATACTCCCTCCATCCCATTTTAACTATCGTTTTAGTTCTTTTCATGCCCATAAAGGAAAACAATAAACAAAAGGTATAGTTTACTAAATTACTCCTATTAAAAGAACTACTTCTTCAATGTTAAGAGTATAGTTGGAAACAATTGTCAATATTAGTCTTGAATTCCTAAAGTGAAAATTATTTTGGGACAATTTTTTTTGAGCTAAAGCGTCAGTTCAAATAAGACAGATGAAGTAATTGAATCAATTCAGAGCCATCGATTGGGGAATGTTATGGTAAAGGTCAGTTCTTTAGCTATGTTATGTCCGAGTTAAACGGATGCTATTTAGAAATTAGTTACTATATCAAATTTCGCAGCAACGGTCAAGCTAGAGCCTAGATACCCAACTGCTAAGTTACAACGAAACAACAAGTACTATACAATTAATCAATGAATGCTCGACTTAGAACATAAAAAACAAACCATATCAGCAAAAGAAATAACCTAAATACTCATATAAACCAAATTAAACTGAAAAATACCTTATGAAAGGTAATATTCCCATTATGATCTGAATAGGGTGTATAAATAATACTGGTATTAGTTGTCCCGGATTTAAATTTGCAACCACATTGTACTAAAATTTTGTACCGGCATTATTGTACCTAATACATCCTACAAAATGACCCCTTACGGCAAAAGGTCATTTCTTTAGCTATGTTATGTCCGAGTTACACGAATTCTATTTAGCAAATTAGTTACACTATCAAATTTCACATAATCAAGCTAGATATCAAAACTGCTAAAAACACAAACACAAGTGCTATACAATTAACATAGAAACTCCCTCCGTCCCAATTTATGCAACAATTTTTCCTTTTTAGTCCGTTCCAAACAATGACACTTTAAACCTCCCATTTTACCCTCACTAAAATGATTTACAGACACACAAATATCTATCTATGCTTATTTTAGACCACAAATATCAACTAAAATTCCCTTTTCACCCTTCATTTTTTCCAACAATTCTTGCACAGTCCCAACATTATTCTACCTAATACACCCTACCAAATGACCCCTTACGGCGAAAAGTCGGTTCTTTAGCTATGTTATGTCCGAGTTACACGAATTCTATTTCGCAAACTAGTTACACTATCAAATTTAACATAATCAAGCTACATATCAAAACTGCTAAAAAACCAAACACAAGTGCCATACAATTAACTTAGGTAATCCCTCCATACCATATTATGCAACACATTTTCCTTTTTACTCAGTTGTGACCATTTTACCCTTAATGAAATGATTTATAACCACACAAACATCTATCGCTTATTTTAACCACAATTATTAAACGCTATTTCGCGCCCAATCAAACACATCCACGTAAATAATTAAGGAAACTATATACAACCAGAAAATAAACCCTAAACATATATATACACACCAAATTTAGCAAAAAAAGTACCTTGTGAAAGGTAATATTCCCATTATGATCTGAAACAGCTGCTTCATAAACCTCAACTAAATCACCAACTCTATTAAAATAAATACCTTCACAAATCTTTTGTAAATTCTCAAAAACAGGTTCAAATGCCAAAACTTTAAACCCCATAATAGCAGCAGCAAAACTAGCCATTCCTACATTAGCTCCAACATCAATAAAAATCCCATTTTTACCATTTTGACCCTTCATTTTTTCCAATAATTCTTGAATAGTCCCTGATATATCAGGTTTTCTAAAGGGTTTACCTTTAAGTATTCTTTGAATATTCTTATGGGGTTTTTCAGGTAAATTACCAAAATCTGAAAGTGAAAAAAGAAAAGGGTATTTAACACCTTCAACTATACTAGCTATTATAGGGTAAGCTTGTGGTGAATTATGACAATTAAAGGGTTGTATTGGAGGGGTAAAAATGGGATTTTTAAGGGATTTAATGGGTTTTGGAATTTGGGTTTGTGAAGTGAGATAAAGGAAAATGAGAAGAAGAAGAGAAGTGAAGAAGAAAAGAAGGAGATTTTTGGGTGTGAAGATCTTGATTTGTTGGTTTCTTCTCCAAGAATTTGCCATTTTACTTCAAGAATATTTTCGTCAACATTCCAAAGAATCTTGTGAATAAGAAAACCATATCAGAAGCAGAAAATAATAAACCAAATAATCAGACAAAATTTAACAAAAATTAAGCATCAAAATTATGCCTTAATAAGTTTAACCAAAATTAAATCTTGAAATAGATCAATAATAATGAAAATTACAAAATTTGTACACCCAAATGTGGGTTTTCATTTAATATTTTTAAATTTCACAATTTCCATAGAAATTTAACTATTAAAGATTGGTAAATATCTGACGGGGATTACTTTTCATAAACTTAAAGGGTCAAAACTGATCAAGATATACTTAAGGGACTAATTTAAAACTACTATTAAAGATAAGGGAACATTTTAGTCATTTCTCAAAATCTGAAAGTGAAATAAGAAATGGGTATTTAACACCTTCAACTATACTAAGCTATAACAGGGTAAGCCTGTGGTGAGTTGTAACAATTAAAGGGTTCAATTGGAAGGTTAAAAATGGGATTTTGAAGGGATTTAATGTGGGGTTGTTGAGTTCGGGAAATTTTTTAAGAAATTTGAGGAAATTTCAAGAAAGTTTTGTGTAGAAAATGTGTGAAAAGATTGGATCTTGAATTGGACTGTGCTTTGGGAGTGTGATTTGAAACTTTGAACACTGTGGAGTGACAAGGATTTTTGCGTTTTCTATTTTTCTTTTTCCGTGATGTGTAGATTTAGAGCCTGTTTGGATTGGCTTATAAGCTGGTTGACCAACTTATAAGTCATTTTTAACTTATTAGAGTGTTTGATAAAAATAGAAAACAATTTAAATTAAGTTAAAAGTCTTTCAATAAGTGAAAATCAGTTAGGCTTTCAATTTTTTTTTTTGCTTAAAATGTTTTTGGTTTGACGTTTAACCTTTTATCTCTTATATTTTCTGTTAATTTCAATATTAACCTTACTTCTAAAAACCCTTTAAGTACTTTTATCCAAACACGTAACTGCTTATTTATAAAATAACTTTCAGCACTTAAAAGTATTTTAAGCACTTATGCTTAAAAGTCACTTTTTTTCAGCTAATCCAAACGGGCTCTTAATGTGACCGTAAATATAGTACTCCCTCCGTTCAATCTACATGACACGCTTTCTTTATTAGTTGATCCTAAAAAAACACATTTATATGTTTAGCAACAATTTAATTCTAAAGTTCTCAATTTACCTTTAATAAAATGATTCTAGGCACAAAATTTTATTTGTCAAGTTTTAGACCATAAGATTCAAACGTCTGTCTTTCATTCTTAAACTTTGTACCATTCAAATACACTCATAAAAATTGAAAAAGAGGGAGTAATATAATAATAATAGAGTTAATATCTAAAAAAATTCCCTGAATTACTTATGTTTATCAGTTTAATACTTAAATTATGGGATGTTGCTATTACCTTTGAATTATAACATATTCTATCTAAAAGTCCATGTATGTTTGTTGTGTGTAAGGAGTAAGGACCAGAAAATAACGAGGGGGGAAGGATTTATATAACATTTTACGTTCATTTTTACTTATTCTATAGTCAGTCTTTTCAAATATTTAACTGCTAACCAGTATAGATAATTTTCTTTTAGAAAAAAAAAACTACCTCACTTATGTCTTTTCGTCTTTTTATTTTTTATTTTTTTTTATTTTTAAGTTTTATACAATAATGTGTTTGGAATATATTGTACGCAAAATTGAAGTATAATGCTTGAGACAAAGCCTATCAATAGGAGAAAAAAAATATTCAGCAACTCTTATATACAAGATCTCATGGAATAAATTAAAACACCACCTAAAAATCACCATTGCTGCGAACTTGAGGAAGTGTATCTTTAATTGTGAATATAAAAACTGAATTTTAAATTAAATCGGTGTTACTAGCAAAACTTTAAAACATTGGCAGAGACGAAGTTTGGCAGTTCAAACTTTAGAAAAACTCTCTCGGTTTCAAATAGACATACATCTTTGAAAATTTAGATATACATGTTCGAGGCCAAACTTCAGATGCGTATATTGAAAGTTTGCTTGAACAAACAATATGTCAAAAGTCAACAATATTTATAACTTTATATGTGATTTTTTAAACTTTAATTGAAGTGGTTAAACTTGAAAAAATTATGAATTTAGGCTGTGGCTTAAATGGTTGCCAAAATCGGCTCTTTGTGCAATTGCACCCAAAGCTATTTGGTCCAAAGGTCCAACAAATATGAAGAATTCAGCCCAAATTGGTATTGGGTCATTTGCACTTTGTCCCTGTTTTGTGCTATTCTTTAATTTTTGGCCTTCAAATGGGTTGGTCTTTAATTTTTTCCATTCAAAATCAAACTTATGCCTATAGAGGCATAAATTCATTAAGAATGACCTTCAAATCTACATAAGTATGTTGGTTTAGTTTAATTTTTCAATTACACTCCATAACTAAAATATACAAAATAAAAAAGCAACCCTTATATCCACATTTTTCTCTCTCCCTTCATCTCTTCCATGAAAAATATTCAATGTTCTTCAAGTCCACTAGTTCTCCCTGACTCTCTCCTTTCTTAAAAATAAAACAAAAACGAATTTATTTCCTCCCATAGGCAAAAGTTCCCAACTCACAAAAACAAAGTGTGACAAAAAAAAAAAGTTTTGTTTTAATTTTGTGTGATCGGATCTAAAAATTTTTTTAAGCGTATGGAAAATGGAGTACATAGAAAAATTTTCAAAAAAATTTTTATTATTTTGTATTAGTCCATTTGAAGGAGTGTTTTTGTTAATTTTTGGTGCAAATGTATTAAAGACCAGCCCACTAAAAAAAAATTTGAAAGAATAAAACGTCCAATGAATACAATTTGAGTTATACTTAATACATATGACTTGAATATAGGAAAAGAATTTTTGATTTTTTTAGCCCATAATCCATAAATTTTGAAACACGTCATGGATCAGTCACGTGGAGACATGACCAAAAAATATATGAGTATTAATATTAAAAATTGACGAAATTAGAAAGGGGATAAAAATAGTTTAATAAAATAACATTAGTGTAAAGCTTTTTAAACCTTTAAAGCAACAATTGCTTGGCATACAAGTCCAAGCCATCTAAAAAATACAATTCTTCTTTACCTCCTCAATGTCCAATCAATCCTTCATAGTATAATAATGCACTCAAAAAAGAAATACATAAAATAAAAAGAAAGAAAAAAAAAGTTTGGGTTTTTTGGCACCTCTCTTCTATTTTAGTAAGTAAGGACTTAATTACTTATTTTGGAATGAATTAGTTAAGCTAAAATAGATAGTCAATATTGACCTTTATTTTAGACGGTTTCAATCAGTGACAGATCCATAATTTAGACATTGTAAATTCTAAAATTAAGAGTGTGTATTCTGAAATATATGATATCTATTTATGTTTTGGTTTGTGGACATATGTATTGGACTTAATTTTGAAACTCTATGTTGTGTCGACCTGATATGAAAGCAAAAAAGCTAGGTTGATATAAGTATGCAAAATAAAGTGGATTCACAAAAAGAGATACAAAATATAAATTTTAAAAAAAAGATCAATATTGTTAAATGTGGGTCATAGAACTTATTAGATATCATTAACTCTGTAGGTATCTAATACTCTATCCGTCTCAATTTATATGACACACTTTCTTTTTCAATTTGCCCGAAAAGAATGTCACTTTTTTATATTTAGAAATAATTTAACTTTATGAGATGATTTACGAGATACATTTATCTAAGACTTGTTTTGGACCACAAAATTTTAAAAAAAAATTCTTTCTTTCTTAAACTCCTTGGTTAGTCAAATGGTGCCATATAAATTGGGACGGAGGAAGTAGTAAGTTTTACCTATTACTCTCTCCGAAAAAGGGTGTCCACTTAGCCTTTTTTTTATTGGGTCAAAAAGAGTGTCAGCTTATCAAATCAAGAAAGAATTAACCTTATCATTCCAGATTTGCCCCTATTAAGTGTTTTGTGATCAAATCCCAATACCTATTTAATTATGAGCAGTTTAGTCAAATTAACTATTTTTGTCTAGGAGTTAGCAATTTTCATAAGGAACGTGCAAATGGCGAAGTGGATACTCTTTTTTATCCGGAGGGAGTATTGCATTAGGATCTAACTTGTGTTTGCATTGGTGGATGATTTGGATCACGAACACATATTTGAAGTCACCAAACTGATAATAAATTTCTCTTATGATAACATAAACATTAAATAAAGTGTTGGCTTTGGCCTTTGTACGTATGCTTGGATTGGCAAATTGTACAACTTTTCTCCCAATGAATCAAACTTATTTTACACTCAAAATCTGACAAATATTCTTATCTTAAACCGTTCCAAATTTGTAAACTTAATATGTTGCTTTCTTTTCAATCTTTTCCCACAATGGCAAAAATTCCCATTTATAAAAATCTCCCACTTCTGCACTTCACACAAAGAAAATCAATTCATTCAAGATCATGCACACTTGCCATTGTAAGTTTTATATTTATCTTCCACTATTTTTTTTTTTTTTTGGCATTTTACATATTCATTTCTTCATTATATTGAATAATCCTTTCTTCTTTTTCATTTCAAATTTAAATCTAGACTCTACATTATTGAAGCATTTAATGAAGTTATAAATGAAGTCTGATAAGCTACATTTACCAAGATTATCTTCATCACTAATATTTTGAAAAATGCATGACTTTCTTCTTTTCTTTTTCAATAACTCATGTTATTAAACATTATTGTTTGGTCATGATGCAGATAATCACCAGGTTTAAATGTGTTCCTCTAACTCTTCATATACCATGGTAAGGATTCTTGATGCTCAGTACTATCCTATTTATTTGTTTTATTTTTTTCTCTATTTTATTAAATAACCATTTAGAATTTATCTGACAGTAATTCTTATTATTTTTTTTTTTTGTAGAAAACTTTGGTTCTCTTATTCATTTTAATTGGCTTGACAAATTCAAGAATATATAGTGCAAGTATAATAGGATATGCTGGCAGTTTTAATGTCCTGGATTATGGAGCTGCTGCTGATGGCATTACAGATGATTCTCAAGTAAGTCTTCTTATATTTTTGTTCCTTTATTTTGTTGTTAGTTTCCCACCCGATGCCTGATACCTGAATTGGGGCCCTGAATAATCCGAATTCGTGACGCAAAAGGCCTATTAAAGGGGGAAGCGCCTCCTGGTTGGATTCCCACCTGGTGTCCGGTAGTTGCATTGGGGCCATGACTAATCCGGCTTCGTGCCGCATAAGGCCTAGGAAAGCGCTCCTGGTTGGTTTCCCGCCTGGTGTCTTGTAGCTGCAATAGGGCCCCGACTAATCAGGATTCGCGCCGCATAGGCCTGTTAAAGGGGAAAGTGCTCCCTACCAGAATATTTTTTCGTACTCGATAACCAGAGACCTCTAGTTAAGTGTGGCTGGATCCTATCTATCCTTACACAACCCGTGGCTATATTCCTTTATTATTTAATTTTTTTGCTCTAGTAATTAATAAATTATTTTCTTTCTATCCAGGCGTTACTTAATGCTTGGAATGATGCATGTTCGTCATCAGCTGGATCTCCTGAAGTGATTATTCCTCAAAATATGATATTTTTTCTCAGTCCTGTGACATTGAGGGGTCCTTGCAATTCTGAGAACATCTATTTTGTGGTATGCAAAACATAAACCACTCTTAACATTCGAAATAGTTTAACTTCCTGACAGTTTATAGGAATTGCTATTACACTATTGTCACTTAATAGTCGAACTAGTTGGAAAATAAAGTAGACAACTTGCTATGACAAGCTAAGTTGCACTGGTAGTATAAAATTTCATTATGTTGTCAGTTTATATAAGCTAAATCACAAACAGTTGAGATTACGATATTGTTAAAGCAAACAACTTGCTACAACAAATTATATTGTAGTACGGTATTGTAAAAATTCGTTACATTGTCAATGTATATAAGTTAAATTCTATTTGGGAAACGTCAAGTGCAATTCAATACATTGTCAGTGTATATAAGTTAAATTTTATCTAGGAAACGTCAAGTTAAGTGAAATGTGTGAATTTCTATGACTCTTGTAGATATCAGGTAGACTTGTTGCACCGAGCTCACCTAGTATATGGACAGGGCAAGATCCGAGTCAATGGCTGGCTTTCAGAAATGTTAGTGGTCTAATTGTTGATGGCTCAGGAGCCATTGATGGGCAGGGACAAGGATGGTGGGATCAATCATGTAGATACCACCCTGAAATGGTATGTCACAGATAGAACTAAGTTTTGTTTCCGATAACTGTAATGTCCAGATCAACTTGTGCACACGACACCGACATAAATACCAGGCAGTTCTGTCCGCCAAAGCTCAGGAGGAATGAAAGAACTCACCTACACTTTTTTGTTTCTGAACTAATATCAGTTCTATTCATACTGTAATTACTTTCATTAGCATGGTCTCTGACTTGGATTGGTTTTAATGTTTTATTTACTTTTCAGGAAGGATGCACAAAATTAGCTCCCACTGTATGTATTTCTTGACACCATTTGATTTTGAATTCTTAATTCTAGTGTATGTTTGGTATTACAAAAGAAATTTTACTTGACAAATGTTTTCCGGCTTTTGGTTTGTGAGAGAAAAAGAAATTCGAAAAAATATTATATCAAAGGCTAATAATGATATTAGTAGATTGAAGAGTGTCTTGATGAAAATTTTGAGTTTTAAAGACTGACACTAATGTCTAAGTGCTAGTTGAAGCAAGTGACATAGGCGGAGCTAGTATTTTGAGTTTTTGGATTTTAGATTCTAGAAAAAGAAAGTTACCGACTTCTTGATAAATTATTTACACATATTAAGCGAACTCTTAACACAAACACAAGGTTTGCGCTAAAGCTATTGGTTCTACCGAAACCGTAAGGATAATGCTAGCTTCGTCCCTGGCAAGTAATATAAAGTTAAAAGATAAAATAGTTGTAAGGAAAATGAATTCCATTCATACGTGAGGGAAACCCGACTACCCCCCCCCCCCCCCCCCTTTTTTTTTTTTTTTTTTTTTTATAACCAAATACAAGAAACATGACTTCAGTCATACCAGAAACATACACTAAATATATTTAGAAGTTCATGTAGACTATGACTTAAAGAGAAGCAAAAGAAAGTTGTTAATTCTTCACTTATTAATTTGTTGCACAGGCCTTGAAGTTCATCTTTTGCAGTCAAAGCTCCATCAGTAACATCTACTTTGCCAACAGTGCCCAAACTCATATACTTATAGAGAGATGCAATGGCTTCAAAGTGGACAATGTAAGGATTCAATCTCCGGGAAATAGTCCAAATACAGATGGGATTCACATTCAGGCTTCTCACTACGTGTCAATTACAAATTCTAAAATAAGCAGTGGTACTCTTAACTTGTTAATTGTTTTGTGTTATGCATCAATATTTGCTCATGTATTGACTTGTTTAGCTTTGTGATTAACAGGGGACGATTGCATTTCAATTGGAGATTACTCTTCTAATGTCCAAATAAACAACATTCAATGTGGACCAGGTCATGGTATAAGGTTGTCTCCTCCATCAGTGTTTTGCAGTAGTTTAATTGATATCCACAACCAATGTTGCTCGGATTCTTCAAATGTGCTGCCAGGTGTGTGGCGGATCCTCCAAAAGTAGTGCACTTTTAGAGGATCCGACACAGGTGCAACATCAAAAATGGATAGTACGAGCAACATAGTCCACAAACCATTGGTCCAATTAATTTAGATTCGCGCCGGGTAGATCAACTAAGAGGGTTAAGCGCTCAGTACCAAGAAAGTTCTTCATTCCAGGGGCTCAAGTCCGAGACCTCCTGTTAAGGCAGAGAGATCCCAACCATCCCACCACACCCATTGCTTTGATGTTTTAATCTTCTAATAACAATAGACTATATTATGATGCCCCAAAAAAAGAGGTGACAAGAGACTATAAGAGTTCCTAAAGTGTATATAACCTCGACTAAAGTAAGTGATCTTTAGAAGCAAAAACAAAATAATCTTCAGCAGTTATAGCAGTTGTTAAACTTTGGATATAAGAAGAATTCAAAGATCTCATGTTTATCTGGATTAAATAGATAAGGATAATTTGCTAACTTAATAGTGTATATTACCTACCTAATACTAATGAAATCTTTTTACTCTGCTTGTATTCAGCATTGGAAGCTTAGGAAAAGGGGGAAGTGTTGCTCAAGTAGAGAACATTCATGTGAGCAATGCTTTCTTCTATGGAACTACAAACGGAGCTCGTATCAAGACATGGCAGGTATTAACGCACTGATTTTAAATAGAGGGGGATTCAAGATTCAAAACTGACGGGTCCATAATTTAGTATTTATTGACATTTTAGTGGGTTTTCAATATATCACATGTTACGTGTCGAAAATAATGGATTCATTTGACCTCATAGTATATATATACTCCATCTGCCTCTGGCTATTAACTTCTTGTGAATGTCATGATGTGAATAGGTTGGCAGAGGATATGTACGAGATGTCACATTTGAGAATCTTGAATTTAATTCAGTCAAGAACCCCATCATAATTGACCAGGATTACTGTGATGTTCGAGGGGCTTGCAAGGAAATGGTAATACAATTTAACACCGCTTTAAATACATATTCAGCTCTATAAAAACCTATTTTGCTCGGACTCTTCAAAAATGTCTACTGGAAATACCTCTTGATACCTTATCAACACTATTTCGGACGCAACAAATATATTCCAAAATCACCGTTACTCGGACATCTTTTTCCTTGGGCATGGTCCGTGTCGGATCCTCCAACCATACTGCAGTTCATGAGGATCCGACACTGGTGTGACAACATTTTGAAGAGTCCGAGTAGCATAGATAAAAACTTACTCGTACCTAATGTTTACACCAAATCAATAAATGTACGACATGTATCTTTCATACTCACAGTTTTTACTGGATAACGTTAAAATTCTTGATTTGGTGTATAACACCGGGTGCAGGTAAGTATTTTTCTAGATGAATGAACTGTGTCATTACCCTTTTCATGATAGGTAACTGGAGTGCAAATCAGCAATGTTGTTTACCAGAACATATTTGGAACATCAAGCACGGATATCGCCATAAATTTGAACTGCAGCAAGTCAGTACCATGCACTGATATAACAATGCAACTGATACAACTAACATCAGCAACACCAGGAAAGGAAGTTACAGCTTATTGTAGGAATGCTTATGGTCAAGAATATAGTATCGAACCCGGTCCTTGTCTCTCACAAGTTTGAGATTTTACTTTCTCTCAACACCTACTTTAATATAGCGCTAACACCAACAATTCTTTGTTGTGTGCATAACCAGAAAAAGGAAAGGAAAAGTAAAACAGAATGAACAAACTTGTCACAGTTGTAGCATAGCAAAGTATTGTACACTCAATTTTTTGTTTGGCCTTTATTTTAAACTTTAAGCTGTGTTCTGCAATTTTTTCTATGTTGTACCATTGTTGATGTTGGATAAAAATGAGACATGCATGTAACTTATTTTAGACTTCTCTTCTCTCACCCAATTATAATCTTATTTTAGACTTCCATAAATCATTAAAACTACATAAATCAAGAAATGAGTTGCTTGCCACAGTCCAATGATTCAGCGAAATAACGTCTTGTGAAGTGATGGAAGTGGCCCAGAATAGTTGCTGAAAAAATGAAGTTGTGCCGGCAGAATATTTTTTTTTTTTTTTGAAAAAAAAGATTAATGCAGATGACATAGGCTTTTTTAAAAAGTGTTTTTTCCATGATCTTCTCTACTATCTGGTGTTAGTTGAATAATCGTTCCTATTTGATGCTTTAGAGGAAAACGTCTTGTTGCTTTTCGAGTATTTTCTTCGCTGTGGATGATCTGTTTCGCAGTTCCCCAGTCCATGAACTAACCACAAGTTGTTGAGATTTACTCCCTTCGACCTTCGTCCCAACTTATGTGGCACCTTTCGGATTTCGAGAGTGAAACAAATTCTTACTTGACTGCGACTCTTTACATGCCTTTTAAATATTTTGAGTTGTTAATCATTGTGATTTATAGGCGCTTTTTACATAGTTTTCAAATATATTAATTTTATTTGAAATTTTTTAAAGCTTCTACGTATGAATTCACTGTTAAAATTGAAAGATTTGACTCTCGAAATTCGAACGGTGTCACATAATTGGACTATTTTTTCCCCATCTCATTCATTGATGAGGTATTAGTAATGCAACTAAAGAATAAAAGCAACAGAACAGAACATACTTCAGCACAAGCATATGAAGACAACAAGAAAGTAATAGAGAGTTTCTGCTAAGGAAGTAAAGCATGATCACGCCAACACGAACAAATGTGGTTGGCTTACACTTAAAATAACAATACAATACAATGTGTAACAACCATCTAAACAAGTCATTAGGAACTAAAACAATTCAAACACCACAGTAAGTCTTGAAAACACCCGTGCCTGCTCTATTGCCAGCTTCTGACATAACATATTTAAAATATCCAACACCTTCATAAAGCTTGAAGAGTAAAGGATGTTCTTCATCCACAAGTTCTTTTGGGGCCTCTATGGTGTAATCTACTTTTGGTAAAGATGATAATTGAATGGAGAATCTTTCATTGTCTCCCGCCATTATTACCCTATGGATAGGAGAATGTAAGCAACCATTTGTCCATGCCCGCATACATTTTGCACAATTTTTTTTAGAACTAGTTTTGGTATTATGACGGGTAACACTACTTAAAAGACGTGAATCTCCGATGGCTGTTTCCATCGAAAATATGGGATTTCTGACAAACAGTTCGTCGGAAACATTTCTGACAAAAAGTTCATCGGAAACGTTTCTGACAAGTCAATTTCAGATGGATCTTGTCGCAGAATTCTAGACGGGAATGTCTGTCAAAATATGGATTTCCGACGGAATTGAAGTTTGGTGAAAACGTTTCCGACAGGTCAATTTCTGACGGATTTCGTTGAAAATATTTTTAGTGGTGTAATCAAGGGCAGACCTTGGTGGGTGCTCGAGCACCCTGTTCCTGGCGCGGGCTATGCATAGATACATAGAAATTTATTAAAAATGGCGCGCAGTTAGAGTTCTAGTTACGGGTTCGGTAGAACCCCGTAAGTTTAGTTAAAGCGTTGTATTTGTGTTAAAAAAGAAATCCACTTGCTTAAGTAAAAATAGCACTGGTCACGTTTTTGTCTTTGAAAACTAGTCATTGTCATAGAGTTTCAAATTCCACGGCTGAAACTCCATGACTATATCCTGGAGTTTTACCAGCGGAATTTGAAACTCCATGGCAATGGTTATTTTTAGTTGCATGACCTGAAGAGTGGGCATTTGTGAATTTTACCCTTTAGATATCTATAAATAATATATTCAGAACACAGTACATTGCGTCTTTTTAAAATCCAGAATCCATTAAACTCGAAATTCTGAATCCGCCTCCGCTTCTGCAACAATTAATAAGTAACACTTACCATGAAGGGATCCCCAGACCAAACAAGGAAGGAGTCTCGTGCAATGTTGACATCAATCCACTCATCTCCATTTTTGTTGAGAACTTGCAATCCATTTACTTGATTTTGTGATATTATGGACAAAGCAGTAACATCTGTGTGGCCACTCAATCCAATTTTTGTTTCATCTTCACCTTGAGGTGCCTTGTAATGGCTAAACCGTAAATAATAATGGTTGGGATCCAAGAATTCATCATTAACATAATTGTTTAGCCCCAGGCTCCCCAAAACCATCATTTTTACAATTTTATCCAACTCCACAGGTGACTTTGAGTCGGACTTTACCACATTGCTGCCAAAATTAATAAAGTGTATCTATATGTTAAAATTAAAAGAGAACGTACAGCTGGTAGAAATATATATTAGTAAGCAGTAACACAATGATTTCTAATGGAAAACTATTTTCTAAAAAGAAAAAAAAAATTGTTGTACCAAAAGCGTTTTTTAAAGAGTACCACTCCCTATGTTCCAACTTATGTTGCATTGTTTGAATGGAACGGAGATTGAGATAAAACGATTTTTTTTTAAAAAATATGTGTTATAAAACAAGCTTCAGACATTTGTGTGACCGTAAACATCTCATTAAGAGTAAAATGAGAAGTTTAAAGTTAAATTTTCTTCTAAATATAGAAAAGTATATTTATTTTTGGGACAAACTAAAAAGGGAGCTGCATCACAGAAATGGGAACAGAGGGAGCATATAGTACTCCCTCAGTTGTAATTTATGCGGCGATGTTTGACTGGAGACGAAGTTTAAAAAGAAAAAGAATGACTTCTGAAACTTGTAGCCTAAAACAAGTATAAAGTGTGGCTATAAAGAATCTAATTATGGTAGACAAGAGAATTTAAAGTTAAATTGTATAGGAAATAAGCTATTCTTTTTTAAACAAACTAAGAACGCAAGTACTACAACAACAACATATTCAATGAAGTAGAGAGGTCCTATTGATTCTTGGCTCGAGTAAAGCATATCAAGACTAAAAACGGAAGTATGTCACATAAATTGAGAGGGAGCGAGTAACAAAAGAAGTAGACATACCAAAAATCAGGATTTCCATCATGAGGCCAAAAGATATTGGCAAAAGTTTCAACACTTTGAGATTGGAGCAAGTAAGAAATTGACACTCTCATACAATGGTAAGTGTGGAATCTGTCCTAAGTAGCCTTACAATGGTTTGTCTGATAAATTTTTCAGTTTGGTCTCTTTTGGAAATTCAAATATTTCTTTTAAAGTACCAAACATGGATTCCCTAATTTCACTTGAAACATTATCATATATTGCTTCAAAGCAACCATATTCTTGCAAAGCTTGAAAAACTTGAACTTTTGTTGAGTCCCATTGTGCACTGTCTGGTTTTAGCTTTGCCTTGCAAAAATCTATTGTGGGAATTTTCATTTCTTTGAATGCCATTTTGACAAAATTGTTAAGTCTCTTCTCTTTCACACATTAATATAGGAATAAGGGTGGAGCCACAATGATAATTACGGGTGCAGCAAAATTCAGTAACTTTGATTTAAATATTAAATATATGATGAAATATTCATTGAATTTGTACAAATAATCTACTCAGAACTCAATAAAGAAAAATAAGTGTCATTCGAAATTTATAAACTAAAATAGAAACACAATTGTCAGATGAATTATGATGTTTTCTCTGAGGTGAGAATAGTTAACTAGCCATAAACAAAAGGAGTTGGGGTATTAATATTGTCACATTGTAATTAATTTTATGTGTAATGATAGACCTAAATTTAACTAAATTACTCTTCATCTCTTCTCAAGCATGAAAAGACTTTTCAGGAAGTTGTTATATGATATTATTTATTAGAGCAAGGGTCAATTTGAATAAAATAATTAATGTCTTCTAAGGTTTGCTAAGAGAACACATATTTTAGATCAACTTTAAAAGGTTAAAAAAAATACTTATTGTGTGGACCGGATGGATTATACTATATTGGGAAAAGGTGTAAATATACCCCTCAATTTTGCAATCTAGAGCAGATACACCCCTCTTTGGAAAAGTGGTGCATATATACCCCTTGCCATTACACAAATGGTGCAAATATGCCCTTTTTGCTGATGGATTTTTTTTTAAAATCATTTAGCTTATGTTTTAATTTTAAAAATATCACGTGGCTTTAAAAAAAAAGTCTACCCATACTTTTTTTTGAGTAGACGTATTTTTTTGAAGCTACGTGGTAGTTTTTTTTTCCTTGTGAATTGGGTCTGGTTCGTTTAGTAAAATGTGTAGACTATTTTTTCTAAAGTCACAGAGATGTTTTATTAAACGAATCAGACCCGACCCACCAAAAAAAATTACCATGTGGCTAATTCTACTAAAAAAATGGGCAGATATTTTTTAAGGTCACGTGAAATTTTTTAAAATTAAAAATAAGCTAAATGATTTCTTAAAAAAAATTGTCAGCGAAAAGGGTATAGTTGCGTTATTTGTGTAACGATAGAGGTATATTTGCACCTTTTCCCTACTATATTTAAGCTTACATTATGTCCAACAATCAGACACTAAGTTAAAATAGTATATAAACAATTATGTCAACCACAAATAAATAAACATCGAAACACATGTAAGCTGATTAATACATACTTTTTCTATTTTAATATATGCATGTGATTGACATGTTAAGTTTCCTCTTTTAACTAACTAATTTATTTATCATTAAAAAACAAAAGTGGGAGAAAAGAAGAATATAAAAAAATAGAGTAGCTGAATTAAGGCCATCTATCCCAACACAGAAGAGAAATTAAATCTGTTTACTTAAACTGTTTGCGTCATGCATGAGCTAAAATCATGCAACTTGCTTTTAATAATGAATTCATTTGTAACTCGTTGTTTTGCCAATCATTTAGATTTTGCGTACAACACTAACTCATCTTTGTCAGAGTTTAGAGTCTCTAGACCAACCCTATGCGGGGATCAAAATAACCATGTATCATGCGGAAGCTATAGCAAAATAAATTTTGAGCGACGATACGTTAGAAACAAAATATATATGAGAAAAGGAAAACCATAGTTCAACAATATATTCAAGATTATTATAGACTTTTCTTTTTACTATTATAGACTAGTTCATTTTTCTTGTGTAAATGTATTAATTTTATCTTTTAAAAGAGTACTATGACATGACATAACAATAGAATGACATCTTAGAACATCAATTGAGATGCAAAACACCCAATTTGGAAAATGCAAATCTAGACAATTCAACTGTTTTATGTTTACTTTAATTTTGAAAATGCACATCTAAACACGGTTAAATTTAAGTTGTATAATGCGCATTTTCAAAGTTGGGGTGTTTAAAGATAAGCCAACATTTGAGGTTCAGATTATATTCTCAATAAATCGATAGTCTGTGATAAAAAAGTCTAGACGTGAAGATGTTGAACCTTTAAACTGGTAATGGGAATTTCAAGTTGTGATGTCTATCAATGTATTATGGCGTGCGAAATTATACATCAACATTTGCAAATATATTGATTGAAAAAGCCGCTTAAACAAAAATGAAATGCAGCAAACAACTCCCTCCATTTCAAAATAAGTGGTGTTTCACAAAATCAAGAAAGCATTAATTTTTTTCTTCCAATTTTACTCTCATTTTAATAAATGTAGTTTCATATGACCTAGAAACCATTAAAGATCTTTCTTTTCAAGGCAATTGATTAAGAGTAAATTAGTAAAAACACTTCTTATTTTTTAGGAGTGAGTAGTTTTCTTAAGGGGTGTGTTCAAGCTAAAAACACTACTTATTATGAAACGGAAAGAGTAGTAAAGAAATGGACTAGCCAAAATTCGAGAATAATAGTCTATCTGGTCAAACTTTCAAGATTTGCTTATTTTAAAAGTGTTTTTTCATCTGTAAGTGCTTTACAAAAAAGTATTTTGGAGAGTAGCAATTTATATTTGACTAATCAATTTGAAATCAATTTTGCCAATATCAGACCAAGAATTTGTCCTTAGCTAAATTTCCACATATGATTTTGGGGAAAAACTACTTTTTCGAGCTTCTACTATTACTCAAAAACAATTATTTTTTTTTCCTATGAGCTTGGCGTAACACCTGAGCTTTCTAAAACAAGCATTATTTTGTTTTTAAAAAAAGCACTTTCAACTTCTTAAAAGCTTGGCTAAATATGATATAAGTCGATGCCGGCAGATCGGATTCGAACCTGTCAATTCTTTTCTTAATAATTTTCATCTCCAACTGAGCAATCTCTGTAAAGAGTGCAAGAAATAGGAATTGAGATGCAGAGGATCTTCCATTTCCTATTAATATAGAAAATCTTAGCTGTTTAGTTTACTTTAATATCATTGTATTTAGTATCTTTCCTTTAGTTAAAAAGTTTTTTCTCGACCAGGACCAGAAGTGCACCCTTTTCGCAAAGATAAAGGAACATTTGTGTTCAGCATTATATAATACTCCCTCCGGACCAAAAAAAGTGTCCACTTAGCCTTTTTTTCTTGGGTAAAAAAAAAGTGTCCACTTATTAAACCAAGAAACAATTAACCTTATCTTTTCGGATTTGCCCCTATTAAGTGTTATGTGATCCAGGGGCTATTTTAGGTGCGAAAAAATGGGGCATGTGAACACATGGTCTCTCTGTAAAACTAGGTATTTTATGTATATATTTTTTAAAAGTAGTATAATACTATCTGGTGGAACACATGCTACAAGAAAGCTAAATGGTGCACTTGGTTGAAGGCTGAGTTAATTACATAGATGTCTAGGGATCAAGCCCCACTTAATACATTTTTTCCTTATTTTTTTTAGTGGTGAACCCATGTTTCAGAAATCATAGATTCGCCTCTTATGTGGTCAAATCCCAATGCCTATTTAATTAGGGATAGTTTAGTCAATTCACATATTTTTTTCTTGGAGTAAGTAGTTTCTCAAAGGATGTGCAAATGGCTAAGTGGACTCTTTTTTAGATCCGGAGGGAGTAGTAGTTAGTTGGAAGTGAAAATTGTTTGGAAAAGAGTTGACATGTTCGAAGCCGATCGGCGGGCATCGACTTATAGCCTATATGGTCAAGCTTCTATGAAGCCAAAAGTGCTTATTCTTTCAACAACAAAAAAATGCTTGTTTTAGAGAGTTCAAGTGTTTGGCCAAGCTTAGAGAAAAAAAAAAGTTTTTTTTTGAATATTAGTAGAAGCTAAAAGAAGTAGTTTTTCCCTAAAAGCACTTTTAAAACTTTGGCCAAGCACAAATTGTGGCGCTAATATTGGAAAAAGTAATTTTTACAACTTAATTAACCAAACACAAATTGCTCTCTCCAAAAGTATTTTTTCAAAAAGCTCCTATGATAGAAAAGCACCGATTAAAAATAAGCAAATTTTGAAAGTTTGGTCAAACAGGCTATTATTCTCGAAATTTGCCTCCACAAAAGGTCCATTTCTTTACTAGTTTAGTGCATTTTCGTTTTCTGAAGTGTTCACAAAATTTACTAAGAGATGACCATATGGAGCATACCTCTCTCTATGGCCATAAAGAGCATACCTCTATATGACCAACTTCAACTTCTTGAGTGTTTCTGGAAAAACTTTTGCATTTTAATTGAATATGCACTAGTGATACCTCGTCTCATGTCCGCGAAATATTAAGTTGAAAACTCAATGATTCAAGTTGACGAAGATGGACAAGATTATTGAAGTATTTGGATTCCTTACAACTTTCATAGTCATCTCTATAGCCAAAAAAGTCATAACTTTCTAATGTCCCAAATCCTTGAAAACACCTCCTTTCTACAACACTCTGCAAACCAACCAGAAATAGTTTGTATGTTTGAAAAAGCCAGCATCTGGAGGATCTGATAAATATAATTTTCCGAATTCAATATGCCTGTTGCATCATTTCCCAAATTTGTTCTGGAAACCTTACATATATCAAAACTATATCTACTAGGCTTTATTCTGGATTTGAGAAATGAGTTGCAAATGTGGATGTATAGTTTCATAGTACTCTTTTAAAAGGTAGAACAAATTACATTTACATATAAAGAACAATATCGATGAACTAGCATCAGCAGTCTCAAACTATTAATCTAGAGTTTCCCTTTTCTTAGTACATGTTACTCTAAACATCTTGATATAACTCGTTCGGTTTTCATCTTATGCAAAGATGTTTAACAGAATCTACAAGTGCTCTTTTCCTTTTAAGCTTAAAAAAATAAAAAGGAAACTAAACTTTGAATGGTAGATCAGCAAAACAAATAAAAATGATTATACAAGATCTTACCTCCTTAACTGAAAGTAAGAACAAATATCCATTCTTTTTACACTATGAATAAAATTAAGTTTGCACTATTCATGACAAATCTGAACAATTCTTCCATCGCCGTCGTCATCATTATCAATGATCATCTTCAATATCATCATCATCATCACCATCATCCTCATCCTCATCATCATCATCAAAATCAACTGAATGAAGTCACGGAAGTCAATTATCTTGGGATCTTTTCTTTATACAGGCGAAAACTATAATTCACACATTATGAGCCCGTTTGGATTGGCTTATTAGTTGGTCAAACTAGCTTATAAGCCACTTTTTTTCAGCTAATCCAAACGGGCTCTATAAATCCTTATGCACGGAAGGCCACATAATGAGGGCATTTAAGATCCTTTTATTTTTATCATTTGACTAATTTAATTTCCATATTTATTAAATTAGTTTTGCTTATCGAAATAATCATGTGGTCAGTCTAGAAGAAAATACCTATTTTACATAACTAAAATTTGATAATTGTTTTAACGGAAAAGGGTAAAAAATTCCCTTAAACTATGTGAAATTGAACAAAAATTTCCTCCGTTAATAGTTTGGTCCAAAAATGCCCCAATTGTTATTTTATTGGGTCAAAAATGCCCCTTTTTCTAATAAACATATTGTTCTTTTTCTTTTTCAAACACATTCTTTTGCTAATAAAATTATTATTTTCAAAAAACCCTTTTCTTGTTTCTTTTCTTTTAAAATCCCTTTAACTAATAAAATAATGAGAATGAACTTTAAACCCAAAGATTATATTAGCAAATGTTTATCCTACTTCTATTTGGAAAAGAATAAGAAATAAAAATATTCCTTATTTTATTAGAAAAATCTTATTTTATTAGAAAAAAAACATTTTATCGTTATTTAAATGAAAATTAATGATGAGATTACTATGATATTATATATATGATTTATATTATCAGTTAAAAATATACACGGGTTACTCCATTTTAATTGATAAAACTAAATTAAGAAGAAAAAAAAAGATTACTTCCCATTATTTTTATTACTTAAAGGGATTTTAAAAAGAAAAGAAACAAAAAAAAGGTTTTTTTGGAAATAATATTTTATTAGGAAAAGAATGTGTTTTAAATGAACAGGAACACTATGTTTATTAGGAAAAGGGTATTTTTGACCCAATGAAGTAACAATAAGGGCATTTTTTGACCAAACTATTAACCAAGGGCATTTTTGTTCAATTTCGCATAGTTTAAAACATTTTTTACCCTTTCCCGTTGTTTTAATTAACTATTCATCACAATTTATATTCACGAAATTAAGAATTTCTGTCTTCTTGTTAATTCAGAAAAATTAATATTTTCTAACGACGATGACTTGAAGAAAAGCAAGGAAAAACACTGCAATTGAACGAGTATTTATATACTTACGAGTATTGGAGATGCGAACATCCACGGGTTTGTTTCCGAGTTCTTCTTGTTCTTGTTGAATTCGTTCAGCAGAAGCCACGAGTTTGGGTGTACAACAATCTAACTCAATTAGTTGCAGTGAGTCAATTTCTGCAAACTCAATGGGTATCTCTTTCAAAGATCTGCAGAGACTAATCACAAGGCGCTCAAGGACAGGAAAATTGTCATTCGTGGCTTTCCAGTTCTTGGGATCACACATGTGAATCTGCAAAAGCTTCAATCGAGTAAATCCACCTGCAATTGGATGCCATTCTCCGCCCTCACAAGCTTCCCAGAACAGCTTCAGCACCTCAAGGTTAGGTATCTCACCTATGATGTTCAACTCCTCCCACCTTAGTTTAGTTCCATCCAACTTTAACTTCTTGAGCGTTGCTGGAAAAGCTTTTGCACTTAGAATGGTCTGTAATGGTCCATAAAAACCCAATGTTTCAAGTTGATGTAGATGGACAAGATTTTCGAGAAGTCTAGATTCTTTACAACTTTTATAGTCATCTGAATCTCCAAAGATTTCTAACTTTTTAGCATTCCGAATCCCTGAAATAACCTCCTTTGTGCAACTACTTGGAGACAAACCAGAAATAGTTTGTATGTTTGGAAAATATAAGTGTCTCTCTTCACCAACAGATACACTTGGGGGATTTGGCAAATAAAATGTTCCGAGTTCCAGATGCCTTAATTGCTTCAGTTCCCAAATTGTCTCTGAAACATTTCTAGATGCCCCATCATCACTTTCAACAATGAATGTTTGTAGATTCCATAACCTGCAAATTTCTGAAGGTATGTGAAAATCCCCATACATTGCAAGGTACCTCAACCAAATGAGGCACAGTATCTCAGGAGGGAATATTTTGAAATTTATGGGGATCAAGTCCAAGATTCTGAGTAAATTGAAATGATTAAGCCCTGGTTTGAGAGTAAATCTATAAGGGTAAGATTTAGGAAGAAAGAAAAGTGAACGAGTTCGATTCAAGAGATTGTTGTCTTCATCATATGTCTGCCTCCTTATCCAATGATGATGTCCAGGGGTAAGAAGGGCCCTATAAGAATTACAGTCATTATATGCAATGTCTTTCATGACAAAAATATTTTGTCTTTTAGCTTCTCTCAAGCACAACTCATGTATTAGATCATGAACCTTACATGATTTAATTTTTGATTCATCCCTACTTTTCTCGCTGACGAGAACAAGACATCTGTCAACAAGATCTTGTAAACACTTCTCAGCCTCCCCTTCCAAGTCTTTTTCCAACTTCAGAAAACACTCAGCAATCCATAATCTTACCAATCTCTTCACTGGAATCTCACTGTCTTCTGGAAAAGTACCAAAATACAAAAGACATGCTTTTAGGTGATTGGGCAAGTGATTGTAACTCAATGCGAGCACATGTAAACATTGTTCATCTGGATCATTCGTGACAAATGACTTAACATCTTTGGCAACATTTCCCCAATCTCTTATTGTCCTTTTTGATTTGAGAAGCCCAGCAACCACGGTAATAGCTAGTGGTAACCAAGACATTCTCTACGATTTTCTTCCAATAGTCTCGAACTCATCAGATGGTAATTCTCCATTTGAGAACACAATACTTTGGAAAAGGTTCCAGCTCTCATCCGGATCCATGAACATCTTCAAAGAAAGATTCTCTGTACCAGCAGACCGAGCTACTTCATTGTTACGGGTAGTCAACAGTATTCGACTCCCTTTGTTTTCACTCGCATAGTCTCACGTTCCCATGCTTCACTGCTCCACATGTCATCCATAACAATTAAATATCTCTTGCCCTTCAAACTCTTTTGTTGCATGTTAGATCCCTCACATTCCTTGTAAGGTGCGTCACCCATTGTAGAACGCAGAAGGCTTACCAAGATATCTTTTACATTGTGTTTCTGAGATACAGTAGCCCAGGCCCGAACATCAAAATGAGGACGAATGGATGCATCATTGTAAACTTCTTTTGCTAAAGTTGTTTTACCAATGCCCCCCATCCCGACGATCGGGATGATCTTGAGTTCGCTAGAGTAGCCTGTGGTCAGATCTTTTAACAACCTTTCTTTTTGATCATTACGTCCAACCATATTGTTCTTAACATTCAGAATATCTTTTGCTGAACTTGAAAAATCTTGAACCAATGATTCCTTTGATGCTTGTTTGCCTTTATCTTGAATCTTTGTTGACTCTTTCAAGACACGATCAATGTCCCCTGCTATCCGTTGCAGGCTGTGACTTAACCTCCGTCGTGTCTTTTTTTTCTGGCTTTTATTTTCTGCCATTAGAGTTTCTGTTAGTCTCAGTTGAATTGTGTATTCAACATCATCTGCAACTTCTTTTACCTCTACTTCCAAATCTGTCATTTCCCCTGAAACGTTGCTTCTCTCAAAGTTCTTGAGAAATACTTCCAGGGAACTAACTTTTTCACGAAGGGCGAGAAATTCTTCTCTGTGATCACAGATTAGAGATTGCATTGGCGAATTGTATGTCAAGAGAGATTCTATTGTTCCCGTAAGAGAAGCCACACTTGCATAAGCCATATCTACTGTATTCCGGTTTGTCCTTTGCAATTATGACCTGAAAGCTGCAAGTTGCAAGAGATCAATGGTATTACAGATAACGTACTACACAGATTTGCAGAAAAGGCAGGCATAAACTAAATAAGATCAGCTAATTTATTTGTCTTCACTATTCACAAGTTCTCAATAGCATTTGTAATTTATTAGTCTTCGCTTAACTTAAATTGGTACCCTTGTATAGGCATTGAGTCTGTTTCATGTTGAGGTTAGTTATGTTACTATACATGATTTTACACTTCGGTGGTATATTCTTTTAATCTCTAACTCTTCGAATTTGGTTAAAGATAGGGAAATAATAATATGCGTATACCTACCCGTTATTAGTAGAGTTCTGTTAGCGAGTAAGAGTGGCATGAATGAATCTTTTCTAATAGTTCGACGGCATGTTTGAGGTTTTTCACTATCGATTTCATTTAAACTACTCGAGTCAGATATATCAATTTCTCTATATTCATTCTGCTCTATCTGGAATATTTTTCATTCCAAACAGATAAAATTTGTATTTTAAGGCAAACTGGGGGTTTTCTGTAACTAGAGGTTCTCTCCATCTCACACGTATCCCAAAAGTAACATATAAATCTTTAAACTGACTGAGGTAGCTCCTAGGAAGTACCGGACCTGTGCACTCTCACTTAATCTTACACATGATTTACCACTTTTGCAGTATAGTCCTTTGATGTTAAGCTTGGAATTTGGTTAAAGATTAGGTTAATAATCTTTGGCAGTATCAAGTACCTATATTTACTGGTGATTAATAGATGTAATTGTAAGGTCTGAGTACATTCTACCCCCCAGACCCCACGTTGTGGGATTTCACTGGGTATGTTGTTGTTGTTGTTGTATTAATAGACGTGTATAAGTTTAAGCTGATTTTGCAATCCTTACCATCAACTAGTAGAGTTATAGATCAAGTTTCTAATTTGATGAAATTTTTGCTTAACTCAGAATTTCCTTCTTAAAATCTTTCTAGTTCATGGTCATATATCTATGCACAAGTATTGTTTTACTCTAATAAGTTTAAAATGACGGAGTAATTAATTAAGGACAACTAACCTTTCAATAGCAGATGGGCAACAAGCTGCAAGAGCACAGCAAAAAAACAAAATACTAATGAGAAAAACACAAATATGAGTATCAGCAAAATAAATTGGATAAGAGTACCTAACCAAGATAAAATTTGAGTGGCTGAAATGATATATGCAGAATTTATCTTGAGATAACAGATTAATAGTCCCTTAACTCTAATGGTAAGTTCATTTAGGTCCCTATTTATATAATACTGAACACAATGGACCTTTATCTCTGCAAGAAGGCCGCACTTTTGGTCCCTTATGAGTTATGGCATGTGTTTGGTATGAAGGAAAATATTTTTCAAAATAAGTGAGTCTCTTACTTATTTTCTAGTATTTGGTAATTAAGTACGCAACTTTTTTTTAATCCCAAGAGCATTTATATGTAATTTAGCAAAACACTATGAGAGTAAGATGGGGTGGGAGTGGGTATTCGGGAGTGAGGAAGAGACAATGAATTTGAAATGTTAATTATGGAACTTGTTTTCCCTACTCATATTAGGGAACCCATTGTCCTCATTTTTAATGAACTTATTTTCCTTAAAAAAAAAAAATGTTTTTCAAAACATTTATACCAACCAAATATGAAAAAATTGAAAAATATTTTTCATGGAAAATGTTCTTTTGAAAAACAACTGAATTTCTTACTTATTTTTTATTGTTTGGTAAGTAAGCAAAAAAGTATTATCTCAAAAGTATTTATATGTAATCTAGCAAAATACTGTGTGAGATCAGGTAATTTATTAGTCTTCACTTTGAAACTTGAATTCGTACCCTTGTATAGGCATTGATTCTGTTTCATGTTACTACACATGATTTTACACTTAGGCGGTAGAATCTTTTAATCTCTAACTCTTTGAATTTAGTTAAAGATTTAAGGAATAATAATATTTAGCAGCGCCTAGGACTTGTTAAAGATCTAAGGAATAATAATATTTAACAGTGCCTAGGACTTATACCTACCGGTTACTAATAGACATGTATAAAAAAAATGTGGAAGTCTCTTTTTAACTATCTATCCTATGCCACTTTATTCACCCTCAATACTTTGGATATGAAGTTCTCTTTGTTCAACAAATTCAATCAATCAACTAAGATAAACGGCGTAAAATATGGCACCGTTAACCAGGGGCAGAGGGAGGAAGGGCCAAGTGGGTTCATGGACCTTCTTTCGCGAAAAATTACATTATTTATATATGGTTGAAATTATTTTTTATGTATATATAGTAGACGTTGAACCCCCTTTGACTTTTTTTGTGTGTTTATTTTTTCATATTTTGAACCCCGTTAGTAAAAATCTTGGTTTTACCACTGCAGTTAACTACTACTCCCCAAAAAGAGTCCGAATCAAAAAAAAGTGTCCACTTACAAGGCTTTTTATCTTGGGTCAAAAGAGTGTCCACTTATCAAATAAAAAAAGTGTCCACTTATCGAATTAAGAAAAAATTAGAGTTTAAGTGTTATGTGATCAAATCCCAACACCTATTTAATTAAGGATAGTTTGGTCAGATTACATATGTTTTTCTAGGAGTTAGTACTTTCTTAAGGGGTGTGCAAGTAGCTAAGTGGACACTCTTTTTGATCCGGAGGGAGTATATTAAGGTTTCTTTTTTTCATGTTCAAGACTATTTTTTGGAAATTGCCTACAGATAAACTGCGTAAAGTCCCTCTAGATGTGCTTTTAAGTATGATGGAATCATAAGTTCAACTAGTAGAGTTATAGATCTAATTTCCCTCTTAAAATCATTCAGGGCCATATATCTGTGCACAAGTGTTGTTTTACTCTTATAAGTTTAATCAAATGACAGAGTAATTAATTAAGGACAACTAACCTTTCAATAGCAGATGGGCAACAAGCTGCAAAAGCACTGCAAAAGATATACTAAGAGAAGAACACAAATATGAGTATCAGCAAACAAAATGGGTAAAGCATATAAGATACAGTAGGTAAACAACTTGAGAAACAGTTTAAATAGTCCTTTTAACTTTAAATAGTAGGTTCATTTAAGTCCCGATTATATAAGGCTGAACATAATGGTCCTTTATCTTTGCAAAAAGGGTGCACTTTTGGTCCTGGTCAACAAAAAACCTTTTAACTAAAGGAAAGATACTCCACTAAATACTCCAGATGTTATTTACGGTTTAGCCATTACAAGGCAGCAATTGGTGAAGATGAAAATAAATTTGGATTGAGTGGCCACACAGATGTTAATGTTCTGTCCATAATATCACAAAATCAAGTAAATGGATTGCAAGTTCTCAACAAAAATGGAGACCAGTGAATTGATGTAATCAAGAAAAATACCCATTTTATTTTAGAAGTTAATATTTTCTTAAGGAGTGTGATAAAGGTTAAGTGGTTAAATCGGAGGGAATAGTAGTCAAACTTAGATTTGCAAGACATAATTAATGTCCAAAGGAAAACTACTACAACATCAACATACACAGCATGATCCCAGAAGTGGGGTCTGGGAAGAGCGATGTGTACGCAGTCTTACCTCCACCTTGTGAAGGTAGAGAGGTTGTTTCCGATAGAGACTCGGCTCAAAAAACGCATAAACAAATCAAGTATGGAAAGGAAAGGCATTAGTAAAAAACCCATGTTGGAAATAATGGAGAAGAGAACAATAATAACAACAAATAATACGATAACCGAAGTAAGGAAAACAACAGGTAATAATAAGATCAAAAAATAAGATAGTAGGAGAATAATAACACATCAATCAATTTTTCTTTAAATTATTTTTTCCTCTACATGTATTTTTAAGGGGAAAAAAACTATAGTTTCAGTGTTTCACCTATGCATATTACATAACAATCAAGTATCTATAAAACTATAGTTTCAGTGTTTCACCTATGCATATTACTACAAGTGTATTTAGCTTTAAAGTTTAATCAAATGATGAGTAATAATTAAGGGAAACTAATCCTTCAATGCAATATAGGAGATTTTGGAAATTAGCAGACTTGTTACAAAATCAGTGCAACAAAATACTTTGAGAAAAGAACATTAAAAACACAAATATGAGTACAAAAAGACTGAGTAAAACACAAAAGATATAGCAGTAAGTACCAAAGATTAAATCAAGAGAAAAATGGCATACCTCTGAGTGACTAAAATGGTATTTTGTAAGGATAACCAACAGTTGCCTTCTTCTAAATTAGATGAGAACTTGGATAAGTGTTGCATATGGAGCAGCATACATCAATTATATTTTCTTAAAAAAGTTACTAAAAGATGATTATGTAGAGATATGCCTAATTTTTATATTAAAAAAAAGACCGTGTTCAATTTGTTGTACCAATTACAAATTTTGCTTTTATATTAGCTGTCTGCCACTAAGCATTGATGGAATATTGAGTCAATAAATAATATGATAATGAGTAGAGAATCTAAACAAATCTTCAGCTCAAGAGCCAAAGAGTTATTTAATAGTAAAAAAAAAAAAAAAAAAAAAAAAAAGAGAGAGAGAGAGAGAGAGGGGGGGGTGGGGGAAGCTTTCTGACACATAAAGTGAATATGGACTCAATTATCAAGAGGACCTTTAGTTTGTACAAAGTATTTTAATTTTTTGTTCGGTGGGAGAAATAGCTAAATATGTTAATAATAAAATAAGACTATAAAGTTTACTTTATACATAATTAGTGGAAAATGTTGAGATTTGCCCTTTTACTTTGCAAAAGGTTTAATTAACTGTGCCCCGAGTTAGAAGTTCGGCCATCTATATGATTTGTCATTGGAAATTTTGGCTCGAAAATTGCCCTTTGTTACTAATAGCGGGGCCATAGCTGAACCAAACTTTTAACATTACGGAAATCTGGACTTTTTCTCTATTATAAACTCCATGAATTAGTCACTAATTATTAAGATTAGTGTAGAAACTTGCCATGTGGCAACACTATAGTTACATTGACACATAAACGCAGCTTCAAATCAATCCAAAAAACTCAAAAAATTCCTCCATGGCACAACCAAAATGTTCTCATAGCTAAAGAAAAGAGAAAAAATATAATACCTTTTGCACTTTTGATAAAATGAGATTAGGAAGTAAAAATATTACTTTCAAATTTTTTATTAGTTAAAAGAATTTTAAAAGAAAAGAAATAAGAAAAGGTTCTTTAAAAACAAATTTTTATTCGGGAAAAAATGTGTATAAAACGAAAAGAAACAATACGTTTATTAGGAAAATGATATTTTTGACTCAATTAGGTAACAGGACATTTTTTGACCAAACTATTAACATACGACATTTTTTGTTCAATTTCGCATAATTTAAGGTCGTTTTTTACCCTTTTTCGTTTAATAAATCAACAAGTGCTAGCTCTTTTCCTTCCATGATGAATCGGAACAATTCTTTTGGTCATTATCATTGTTATCATCAGCTGAATGAAGTAACAGAAGTAAGATTTCTTGGGGTCTTTTCTTGATACAAGCCAAAACAATAATTCGCACATTATGTTGTTTTGCTCTAATAACTTTAATCAAATGATAGAGTAATTAATTAAGGGAAACTAACCCTTCAATGGAAGATCATAAGCAATATAATACAGCTGTTAAAATCACTGCAAGACAAATTTGAGAGAAGAATAGAAGAAAAGACCATATGAGTATCAACAAACAAATGGGTAAAGCATAAAACACTGTACGTAATTGCAAATATATCCTTAAAGTTAATGTGAACGCTAGAATATGTTCAACTTTGGTCCCTTAAAAAAACATAAGCATCTATATATATATATATATATATATATATATATATATATATATATATATGTATGTATGTATGTATAAAGTTAATTAAATTTTATCTTCCCATTTTATTACTAAATATAATACTTGTCGTATGCACTGTTTTAAAAAGCAGTTTCCGGACTGGCTCTGGGCTCACCCCGGGCCGGGGCACTGGGAAAACGCCTCGGGGCTCACGTGCGGGGCCTAGTTCCTGTAAGGCTTACGCCTTAAGCGCCCGACTGTACGCCCTAAACACGCCTAACGCTCGGGGTTCGCTTAACAATTCTTACACAAATTATATACTTATTAAATTTCTTAATTAAAATCGTTGACCCTCATAATTTTTAACAAATGAATGATACTTAAAAGTTTATCATCTATAGAAATAAAATAAGATTGGGTGTAACTCAAATAACAAGTCGTTGTATTTGCATATTTACTATTTGAGAACATCGTGAGGGTGAATATTACTTAATATTTCTTTGTACTTGCATATTTACTATTTGAGAATATCGTGAGGGCGAATATTACTTAATATTTCCTTTAAAAATGCATAGCCGAATTATACTTTTCACTTGTCATTAATCTTTTGTCCTATGTATCAAAATTGTCATGTTTTATTATTTCGCTATTTGAAAGTAATTTTATTTTTATTCATGAAGAAGTTACGTTTTAATTATAGTACTGATAAGTTTATTGATTATTTGCTTATAGGGAGAAAAAATGAATTGTAGGATAGTAATATTGTTTTAAGAAATTATTATTTTTTCATTATTTGAAAGTTAAGATGCTAGAGTTGATTTGAATTTCATATAATAACCTTTATTTCATTGTAAAAACTTAGTTTTGTCCATAATTTATAATGTAAAACATAATGAGATGATGTTTCTGAAAATATAAAGTAATTTGTAATAAAAGATCCTGAAGGACAATGTTGGTGTCTGCTCACATTGAGTTACAACCATTTGCGCCTTCTGTATTTGGGAAATTTTTCCAGAATACAGAGAGATTCCGATACAGAGGTTGGTGCGCGAAATTATGGATAGCCGTGGGATTCTTGATTTTGAAAAGAGATGCTTGGAAGGAGATATGTCTAGTTCTTGCAGGATAATGTGAATTCTACTCTCCATTACAATATGTTCCTAGTTTATTATCTACATAACTTGTCATATGTCCCACTGAATAAACAAACAAACAAACAAAAAAATTGATGCAAAGTTTTTGTTGATAATTGAAACATATTCACTTAATATCCCAAAGAAATGCCTTTCCTTTTAAAAAAATAAGTGCACAATCATTGAAATGAAGGAGATTTAGTTTTCCTTTTGGTCAAGTTTCTCAGAGCTCGATTTTAAGAACTCCAATTAAGAATGGAAGGATTTCATCTATTCACACGATACTTCTGGATAATAGCCGCCCTCAGTTTTGCTGGTGTGGTTCTTGAGCTTCTAAAGCGGAGATATGTTGTGATTTTCCACCTTTCATCATATTATATTTTCTTGACTTGACTTATTACCATCAATCAAAACTTAATTGCAGGTTAACCAGCTAATGTGAACACATAATTTGTCATTTTGTAATCGTCTACCTAGTATGAAGTTAGATGCAACGGTTGGTATACCTAACATGGTCCTCCTTATCCGTTTTGAAGGTATCTGAGGCAATTGTAATGTGGAGAACAGTTGACATACCTAACACATAAAAAAGTCTTGCTTTATGCAGATATGATGGTCCAAATCTATAGTTAAATTAGTTGCAGAGTGTGTCAAATTAAAAATCAATTAAAAGTGATTAGAAGCAGAGAGCTCTTGACTTTGTTGCTCTGAGAATTTCAAATTAAGAGCATTATGGAAATAATCATCGCTTAATTAATTATCGGAATTAATTTTACGTGCCGCGAAATAATAGACGATTAGCAACATAAAAAGTCCCCCTACGTTGGATTTTTATGAACATTATTAGATTACGGACTAACTAATTAAATTTCATTCCCTATTCGTAAAACACATATGGTTCATAGTCATTGATTCACTGATACTTTACAAACGAACTATGACACATATATATATTGAAGAAGTTTTGAAAGAGAAATAACATTAGTATTTTACATAATCTAGGGAAGGAAGCATGGTGCACATGGACCCGCCCATGAGTATTCTGAATAGTATCACGAATACTAAAAAATCTTCATAACTGATCGAAAGTTGTCGAAGATAGCACGAACAACAGGATTAGCTCTTCCTTCTGCAGATAATATCTCTGTGAGAAACACAATTTTCACCAGAGCAATTGGTCGCATTTTAATAAACTATTCATCACAATTTATATTCACGCAACAAACGTCCAGCCTTCTTGTTAATTAATTCAGAATAAGGGCAAGGAAAAGCACTGTAATTGAACGAGTATTACTGTATAACGTCACTTGCGGAAATGAGAAACAGAGTGAAACCTTGATAAATATATAATTACATGTATTGGAGATACGAACTTCCACGGATTCGTTTCGAGGTCTTCTTGTTCTTGTTGAATTCGTGCAGCAGAAGGCGCTCAAGGACAGGAAAATTGTCATTCGTGGCTTTCCAGTACTTGAGATGACAATCGACAATTAGCAAAAGCTTCAATCGAGTAAATCCACCCGCAATTGGACGCCATTCTCCGTCCTGACAACCATTCCATTTCAACTTCAGCACCTCAAGGTTGTGTAGCTCACCTATGATGTTCAACTCCTCCCAACTTAGATCAGTTCCTTCCAACTTTAACTTCTTGAGCATTGCTGGAAAAACTCTTTTTTCTTTCATGTTCAAGAATCTCATCTGGTAAATTGCCTACAGATGATTCATTGTAGTAAATTTGCAATCTTTACCATCAGTTTTGTATGGAAAATATGGAAGCACACATGTGCTTTTAAGTATGACGGAACCACTAGTTCACATTAATGCTCTTAAATATTTTAACGGACCAGATCTGATTAATCAAAACACTAGTTATGGTCGGAATCTTTTCTTCCCGTCTCTCTTAGAATGGTCGGATAATGTCGTTCTTTAAACTTGGAAGCAAATTCTAGTTATGGATGTATCATATTTCTCTCTGGTTGCCAATGACAATGTAAAATAACCTGCCTTTAATTTCCTTCTCCCCTGTCCAATCGGCTCCCTTCATGATAATAAATACAACAGTTGATTAAACTGCAGACTTCTGAATCTGTTTACTGTTCTGGTCAGTTATGTTACTACACATGATTTTACACTTCAGCGGTAGAATCTTCCAATCTCTAACTCTTCGAATTTGGTTAAAGATAGGTAAATAATAATATACGTATACCTACCGGTTATTAATAGACACGTATAATTTTTTTTTTTTTTTTTGTCAAAATCTCTTCAAACTATCTGTCCCATACCACTTAATTTGATAGAGTTTTCCTTCACCCTCAAAATTTTCAATACTTCTGTACTGTTCCAATGCAAATTAGGTGCTGTGATTCTGTAATACTTTGGATATGAAGTTTTCTTTGTTCAACAAATTCAATCAAACTACTTGGGTAGGATGTATTAATTCCATTTAAACTACTGAACACAAATGGTCCTTTATATTTGTGAAAAAAGGATAAAATAGTTAAAAAAAAAAAAAAAAAAAAAAAAAAAACTCAAACTAAAAGTGCTTATAAGTTAACCGGAGCAAGGAAAACAACTGGTAATAGTAAGATCGAAAAATAAGATAGTAGGAGGATAATAACAATCGATCAATTTTTCTTTAAATTATTTTTTCCTCTACATGTATTTTAAGAGGAAAAAAAACTATAGTTTCAGTGTTTCACCTATGCAAATTACACAACAATCAAAGTTTAATCAAATCGTGAGTAATAATTAAGGGAAACTAATCTTTCAATGGCAGATAAGCAATATAGGAGATTTTGGAAATTAGAAGACTTGTTACAAAATCACTGCAACAAAATACTTTGAGAAAAGAACATTAAAAACACAAATATGAGTACAAAAAGACAGAGTAAAACACAAAAGATAGAGTAGTAAGTACCAAAGATTAAACCAAGAGAAAAATGGCATACCTCTGTAAGGATAACCAAGAGTTGCCTTCTTATAAAGTAGATGAGAACTTGGATAAGTGTTGCATAAGGAGTATACATCAATTATTTTCTTAAAAAAGTTCACATTAATGACACGTGTCTCTTAAATATTTTAACGGACCAGATCTGATTTATTAATCAAAACACTTAACTATGGTCGGAATCTTTTCTTCCCGTTTCTCTCTCTTAGACTATGGTCGGATAATGTCGTTCTTTAAACTTGGAAGCAAATTCTAGTTATGGATGTATCATATTTCTCTCTGGTTGCCAATGACAATGTAAAATAACCTGCCTTTAATTTCCCTCTCCCCTGTCCAATCGGCTCCCTTCATGATAATAAATACAACAGTTGATTAAATTGCAGACTTCTGAATCTTCATTTCGATCTGCACCAACGAAGCCATTGTTTTTGGATTTAGTTGGTGTTGGGTTTTCTTATATACATTAATAATTCAATTTATATTTTTGAATCTAATTAATTCTGAAGAATAAACAACGCAAACTATGACAAGCTTAGAACTCTCTGTGTGATTCATTGTGCTAGACTTGCTTCTGTTATTTGTTACAGTGACAATACTTTTATCATGGTTATGTATTTTTTGGTTAATACATCAGATCTGGTCCGTTAAATGTTGAAGAGCCACGCGTCATTAATATGAGGTACCTTAACTTTAAATAGTAGGTTCATTTAGGTCCCTATTATATAATGCTGAACACAAATGGTCCTTTATATTTGTGAAAGGGCACACTTTTGGTCCTGATAAATGAGAAAACACTTTTAACCGAAGGAGAGGATGCTCCAGTAATTATACTCCATCTGTTCCTTTTGACTCGTCCCTTATACTAAAATAGAATTTCTTTTACTTGTTATTTTAGCAAATCAAGAGAGATATTTTCCCCCCAATATTACCCGTATCATTAAATAACTATATAAAGTACTACTCCCTCCGGTTCATAATAAGTATCCACTTAGTCTTTAGATTTTGGTTCAAAATAAGTGTCAACTTACGTAATCAAGAAGAAATTAATTATTTTCTTCTAAATTTACCCCAATTTAAATAAGTTAGTTTTTATGTAATCAAGAAACTATATTAATTAGGTAGTACATTAAATTAAGGGTAGTTTAGTCAAAATACTTATTTTATTCTAGGAGTTAGTATTTTCTTAAGGGGTGTGCTAAATGCTAAGTGGTTAAATCGGAGGGAGTAGTAGTCAAATTTAGATTTCCAAAATATAATTAATAAGGTTAATTTAGTAAAACAGACCCCTAATAAATACTACTCCCTCCGTCCCAATTTAAGTGTCTTAGTTTGACTAGGCACAAAGTTTAAAAAAACAAATGAGACTTTTGAATCATGTGGTCTAAAACTAAAGGTGTGTGTGATGTGGGCCAATTTCCTTTAAATCGTGATGCTTAAAATACGTGATGGGATGTTGAAATTAAATAATTATCAAATATAGAAAGAAGCACTCTTTTTGGGATAGAACAAAAAGGAAAGTAAGACACTTAATTGTGACGGAGGGAGTAGTACTTTCTTAAAGGGAATGCGAAGTCAACATGGGTCAAGTAAAAAGAATGGTGGGAGTAACATACTAAAATAAACCAAACAAGTGTTTATGTACATTAGTAAGAAATGGGTTATTTACGGTTTAGCATTGCAAGGCAGCAAAAGGTGAAGATGAAAATAAACTTGGATTAAGTGGCCACACAGATTTTACTGTTTTGTCCATAATATCACAAAATCAAGTAAATGGATTGCAAGTTGTCAAGAAAATGGAGATGAGATGAGTGATTCTGATTCAGACTTTTGATTTTTTTGAGTTTATGATATTACTAGGTTTATCATTATTAGAGTTTATTGCCACTATTCTTGAAAAACTTGGAGCCATCTTTTCGCACTATTATGGATATGTAATGATCAAAAGTAGACTCAAACACCATTGCGTTTGAATGATCTCGGTTGGTTGCCTTTTGTTCATATAATGCATATAAGTCTAGTTGTTGGTTTGGCCAGTTCGATGGCTCTGTATGATGGGTTCAACAAATATTTGATTTAGGTGCATTTATTTGGAATATTATTGTTCGGGATATTTTTTTCGTTAAATCTTTTCCTAGAATGTCCATTAATAAATATGAAATGGAAAAAAAAAATCCCAACTTCTCTACACAATGGATACAAAATTTGACTTCTACTTAGTATTGGCAATAGATTTGAAAAAGTATCTAAAATATCAAATTTAGATATTTATACTAGCAAAAAAAAATGTAAGGCCATGCTTTAGCACAGTGCAAGAAAACGGAAGAGCTCAATTCTAGGCTCTCTTTCAGAAAGGAAAAATGGTAGTACAAAAAAGAGGGGTTTATGGTATGTACTATACAAATTGATGATAGTAAAATTGATGATAGTTTATCATTAGTCGAACTATATATCATTAAATTAGACTCTTCATCTAATTTCACAGTTAATTGTAAGGAAAACCAATTGCACCCGTAAGTGAGGGAAGACATTTCCCCCCTCTTTGACGGAAGGTGATGGCCAAACATCAAAAATGACTTCACGAAAAACATTTTTTGGGAAAATATTGTTGGGATATATACTATTAACCATGTGTTTGGATATAGTATTTATTATAGAATAATTATTTATTCATTATTTAATAAAGAATTAAATAGATCATGTATCAGTATGTGTGTCCTTTACTTATATAGTAGATGATTTAGTGTATAGAGTTTAGCTTATACACGGAAGATTAAATCGTCGGTTCTTATAAGTATAAAATTTATGTTCACCATCTAAGATGGAAATTGACAAAGCCATCGGTATGATTGTAGCCCAAGATTAATATAATGTATCTTCATTATGGGAACGGTATAGTTTCGTCTTCTAACGTGCTAGTACATTTTGTATGTATTGAACGGACCAAGTAGAGATAAGCGTTTTTGTCTTGAATATATAAAACAAATTCTCTAGTTCATTAAATGTACTTATACTCTTAATCTTGATATAATTATTATGATCAATGTGATTTGTTCATTATTTTTATTTATTAAAAGGTACGACTCAATTGCGGGTCATGTATTATTGGTGAATTGAAAAATGGCAAATTACATTTGTGAAATAATAATTAGTTGATAGAATTCATGTCTTAACTTTGAGATTGATGATACCCCTTTATGGATGCTTATAAGTCTCATGTGAAAACACTGCAGGTGGATTTTGTATCCGTCACATGATGTAAGTTAAGTAGAAATATAAAGGATTCAATTAGTCAATGAATTAAATTGTCAGTAATTTAATTTAATTGATTGGTATCTGTAATCTTAACATGGGGAGTTAAATAAGTTTTAATGTATGATTTCGAAATTGAACTGAGGAGTGCAGTTACGATTTTTTAGTGGAATAATTCGTAATTTATTATGGTATGATTAATTCAGATTTCTTGAATTAATTCCATAATAGGAAGCCTCGTTAATTAAATTCTGTGGTCCCTGTTGTGCCCGAATAATAAAGAATTAAATGGAATATTATTTCTTGGTGGAAAATAAAGACCCAATAGGTTTTGGAAAAGGGGAAAACCCTAAACCTGTAGTTATAAAATAGGGGTCTTATTCCATAAGGAGGCTAAGGGTTTTACAAGTTTCTACTCTTTTTCCATAGAAATTCGCCCACACGAATTTCACAAATTCTGGTATTATTCGGGTTACACAGCAGAAGACTGTGGAACTGAAGGATGACGATCAACTGGATGGTGTGTGTTTCATGTGTTGAAGATTCGATTAACTTTGCCGCGGTCACGCTTCAAGAGATAAGTATCAATTTTATGTTTGATTAATATCTTGATTATGTGTTGTCTATATTACGTACGAGTTCGATCCTGGCTATTTGCTTCCGCTGCGTATGCCTGTATTCCATCAAATATGACTTCTGCTGTACTAAACACAGGATCCACAAAAAATAACGCACTCAAGGCAAATCCGAAAATTATAATAAGGCATTTGAGGACTTCTGGCGAACTGATATTTTCTTTTCTTGAGCTATAGCTGAATAAGATCAACATTTTATCTTTTTAAGGAAATTATATATATTTTTTATATAACTCAAACATAGTACAACAACAACAACAACCCAGTGAAATCCCATATCGTGAGGTCTGGGAGGGTAGAGTGTACGCAGACCTTACTCCTACCAAGGTAGGACGGCTGTTTCCGAAAGACCCTCGGCTCAATAAAAGCATAAAAAGAAGTCAGATAAGGTTAAGAGATTCGGTTAAGAGATTCAAAGCGATACAGAAATGAAATAATGCAAGCGACACGTCAGATTGCAGCACAATCTGGTGCCTATGATCTTTTAAATATAGAAACAGTAGAACACGTCAGAATGATCTTTTAAATTTATATGATCTTTTAAATATGTGTATTCATCTGTATATAGAAACAGTAGAACACGTCAGAATGCAGCACAATCTAGTGCCTATGTCCTCAAATACAACACCAACATAATACTATTGAGGAGATATTGAATTTTCGGAAGCATAAAATACGTATATATACATATTAAGGAGAAAAATATTTACGAAACGTGACGATAGTGTTCTATTTACAAAAGTATGTTTTTTATAGGATTTGTCTCAGTGGGATCTGAACCTGATACTTCATACTCGGGTGTCAAATGGACATTTAGCGGGTCAAAATGGGCTGGGGTAATAAATGAGCGGATCAGGGGCTGAAATGGGTTGGGCTGAAATGGCTAAAAAACAGGACATGCTGCATCGTGCAAAAGGATATATTATGATGTCTTCTCTTAAGTTTTTAGTATTATTCCACACTGTCCTTCTGATACTTTATTAGTATATAAAGCTAGAATTTTATCATAGAGATATGGAATGAACAAAATTCTAGATGACTTTATCTCATAATTTGAAAGGAAACCCGAGGATTTGTCTTAGTGGTCAATAAAATGGAAGGAAACTAAGAGGTATCGGGTTCAAATTTTACAGAGTCAAAAATCACTAGGTGATTTCATTATTTGGTACCTGTGTTGGTGGGACGTAGCAGGTACTCAGTAGAATAGTCGAGGTGCACGCAAATTGACCCCAACACCACCGTCATAAAAAAAATCCGGTTTTTTGTGCACGCAATATACAAGGGTATCCGAGGCAACTTCTATGTGGAGAAGTGAGAACACATTATTTCTTCTTCTCAATAAACTCAGTAATAAAACCCTTGTATATTAGATTCAAATCCTCTTCCTCTTCCCCTTTTCATATTCTGTTTTCTGTTCTCCATTTGAGTTGCCTTTCAACATGCATGTGAGGGCGAGTAGACACTTTAGTTCATACGACAACTACGCCTCAGTCCCAAAATATTTAGTTCATGGGCCTTAAAATTTTCTGAATTACTTTTTTGTCTATTTACCTTACTTTCATACATTTCCATTTACTCATTAGTACTTCAGCCGTGATGGATAATTGAAATAATATAAGTTCCTGTCTTTAATTACCATTCGTCTCAAAATCAACCTATTCTATTGAAATTTTGATGTTACAATTGTTATTGTGTGCAATGTGTTTGTGGAAGTTGTACAGTAAAAATGAAATTTGAATAATTTTCTCATCAGAAAATCATTGTAAAAAATGCTAGGCAGATGATAAATTGATATTTGTAAATACTTAAGATGGAGGTAATCCTAAACTCTCGATACAAGTTCTTGAGTTTTGCTGGAAATGCTTTTGCACTAGGATTATACACTTGGTACAAGTTCGAGTAATCCGATGTTGTGAATCAAAGTGACTACCTAAGGACATATGGGCCGGAAGGGGTGAATGAGACTGATCCAATTGAGATTATTGGGCCGACTACAATGTTTGAGAGTTTTATTCTTTTTTTTTGTGCGGATTGCCCTTCTTTTGGGGTGGTCTTTAGTTTTTGCCCATCAATTTGCTGGTATTTAAAGTTTGCCTTCGCTCAAATTAGTGGTCAAACTTGGGTTTGAACCTCCATTAAATAAAAATAAAAAAAATTGTGCGGCATACTTTTGCAGGAAGTATGCCGGGCGGGGCATACTTTTTGCAAGAAGTATGCCGGGCGCGGCGTAAAGTGCCTTAGGCATAATTGTGCCCAAGCCATGCCTAAAAGTTTATGCCGGGGCCTGCATACTTTTTGGGTTTGCCTAAAGGAAAGTATGCCCCGCTCGGCATACTTTTGTTTTCTTGTTGTTTGCATACTTTTAGTTATGTCTTAAGACATAAAAGTTTATTCCGTGATACTTTTGGGTTTACTTTAAAGAAAAGTATGCTACTTGACATACTTTCTATTTTCGCCTTTTTTTTTTTTTTTGAGTTGGCTTTGAGCCCAGGCCCCCAAGCGAAATTCTTTTAATTGCGATCTTGAGTCGAAATTGAACTGAACCGAGAGTTTGACCAAAGGACAAAATGTAAAGATTTTATTATTGAAGGGCAAAATCTATAGACCACCCCAAGCGAAGGGCATTCCTGCGAATTGCCCAATTTTATTTGCAATTCGGGCCCAATTATTAATCGGTTAAAATAGGACTTGCGGTTAGACAGAGATGTTTATGCGCATATTGATGTTCAGTTCTCTCTGTCGTGTGTGCTCCGTAACTTCTCATCCCAATTCGGTATCGTCTAATTCTCATCCCTTTCTTCTTAGTTCTGTTGAATTTAGCGTTCTACTTTGTAATTCCAATTTAGCGTTCAATATAAACAATCAGTTCGATTGAACGAGGGTTGTCTATTCTCGGGTTGTTTCATTGGTGCTTTCACCCAGAGGTCTTCAATGGAGGACCAAATATTTCGAACTCCCTATGATTCAATTAACGTCGGGAAGGATTCATTTTCGAAGGAGTTATTTGAAATTCGTTTATTGTTACAGGAGTTGGTTCGAAACCTTGCGACGAATAAACCTAACCCGGTGGAATTCCAACGATTCTGTGGCTAGAATCCAGAGTTATGGATTTCTCAGGCTGAGCGCTACTTTGAATTCTATGATATTGCAGAAAACCACAAGTTGTCTCTCGCCTCGTCCTATCTCGATGCAGCAGCGTTTTTGTGTTACCGATGGCTTTTCCAGAACAAGCAATTGGCCGATTGGGATCATTTTACGGCAAAAGTGTTGATTCGCTTCCATAAACGACATCTCGAATCACCGGAAGGTCGCTTGGCCAATCTCTGGCAGGTACCCTCCGTGACTGAGTACCCAGATTGTTTTGAGGTTGATTCTTCGGGCTTCGGAGAGACAGATCTACTTGAGCAAACTGAATGCAAAAGCAAAGCAGATGCCCGCAAGATGTTTGACGAAATGTTTAATAGTTGCTGCCCCACAGTATTTGCTTATAAGCAGCGGTATAATTGCTTGTTTCAGTACACTTGGTCATGCTGCGCTTATATTAACTTGGCGTCAGTTTTACCATAATCAATTCGAATTTGAATTGAACTTTCCATTTGATCCCGGTTCTAATTTGTTTACTATATTCCTTGGAGCTATAACAAATTGTGAATACTGGGATACTTTGGGCAGTTTGAACCTTGCTAACTTCTTGAAATTAACCATGTGGAATTCTTGCACTGCACCCTTGGAACTTCATATCGGAGAAACAAACAGTGTGTGCAAATATGCGAAGTTTCTACTGATGTTTTCTTGGCAGCTCCCTTGATCATGCTTCCTGGACTTGCCGAAGGTCTTGGTAGTGCTATGAACGGCTTGGTTTTAGCAAGAAATTTAGGGGATTTGCGACTGCAGTTTTGCTTATATGTTGCTTCTGATGTTTTGCACTATGTTCATGGATCAAGTGCACAACCACCAGGAGGACAATATATATTGTCTCTTATGAGCCAAGCGATGACACCTAGGAAAATCGAGATCGCTGACAAGTTGTGGCAAAAGATGTACAAGGTATTTCCTCATTATGATGATGAAGTTGCTACAGAGCTTGTTGCTGCAGTCTTATTTAACAATAAGGTCCATATGCTTGATATCAGATACTTTTCTTACTTGAACCTGGTCATGGAGAGCTCTCTGTCTCAAATTTTAATTTTTGCCACCAACAAAGGCGCTTATTATGTCACAAGGACTACTATGACTACACATTGCGTTCGAGTTGACTTGCTAGATTGGTTTGAGAATGTGAAAACTGAAATTTATGGTCCGGCGGAAGTGATGCCGCTATTAGCTATATGTGCACTAGAGAGAGAGCCATGCAGGAAACAAATGATCGAGCTGATAGTTTCTGAAATGCTTAAAGAGAGCGTCATTCGTCCAATAGTCGGGACTTTTTCCTTATTGTTATTAGTCTGCTCGAACCTTGAGGACAAGGTTCTGATTGAGGACGGGAGTATTGTTGTGAATCAAAGTGACTACCTAAGGACATATGGGCCGGAATGGGTGAATGAGACTGATCCATTTGAGATTATTGGGCCAACTAAAATGTTGGAGAGTTTTATTTTGGATCCGGGCCCAATTATTACTTGGTTAAAATAGGACTTGCGGTTAGACAGAGATGTTTATGCGTATATTGATATTCAGTTCTCTCTCTCGTCTTTGCTCTGTAACTTCTCCTCCCAATTTTGTATCGTTTAATTCTCATCCCTTTCTTCTTAGTTCTGCTGAATTTAGCGTTCTACGTTGTAATTCCAATTTAGCATTCAATATAAACAATCGAACGAGAGTTGTCTATTCTCGAGTTGTTTCATCCGATTCAACTTGAATCCTAAATGTTTCGAGCTGATGTACAACCTATATAGTCCTTTTTATACCCGTAAGTTCCTAAATTTTTAACGTTCCCAATCCTTAAATTGACCTCGTTTTTGCAGGGGCGGAGCTAGAGTGTGGCATACGAGCCCAGTAGCTTTGGTTCAACCTTGTATTTGTCCTTCATTGAACATGTACAAATTATTAATTTGGAACCCAGTAACTTAAAAAAAATAAAAAAATAAAACCCGAACCCATAAACTTCAAGTCCTAGCTCTTCCTCTGCTTTTTTTTGCGATAACTTGGAAGTAAGCCCGACATATTTTGTGCGTTTGAAGAAAACAAGCATCTCCCTCCAACAACAGAAACATGATGTGGAGAATTTGGCAAATGAAAAAGTCTTGCTTTATGCTGATATGATCAGAAGCACAAAGCTCTTGACTTTGTTACTCTGAGAATTGCTAATTGACATTATGGAAATAATCATCCCACAAAATAGACGATTAGCAACATAAAAAGTCCACCTACGTTGGAATTTTAGGAACATTATTAGATTACACAAATATGTAATAATGGTTCATTCCCTAAAGTTCATTCCCTATTAGTAATTAATATGGTTCACTGACTAATTAAAGTTCATTCCCTATTAGCAAAACACAAATCTTGTTCATAAACATATGTATATTTAAGTTGTTTTGTAGAGAAATAACATTATATTTTACATAATCTTGGGAAGGAAGCGTGGGCGCATACGGACCCGCTCCTATCTCCACATGAATCCGCCCCTGATCTCCAGTGATCCCTGTCGTGAATGTTCCGAACTGTATCTCGAAAACTAAAAAATCTTCATAACTGATTGAAAGTTGTCGAAGATAGCACGAACAATAGGTTTATCTAGCTCTTTCTTCTGCAGATAAAGTCTCTGTGAGAACACAATTTTCACCAGAGCAATTGGTCGAAGTATAAAAATAAGTTACAAAGCATTGCTTGAAAAGATCATTTTTGCGATAAGATTTTAAAAGTGAAACGTTTTCCAAAATCTATTCCTTTTATATGGACTCTTAAAAGGCGTAAAAGTTTCCCTTCACAAAATCTTCTTAAGCATATTTAAAAAAGTTCACTAAAGAAAATTCTAGTTAAGCAAAGAAAATCACCCAATGAAGTCCACAAAAAAATCATCAGGCCAGTACCAATAAAAACATAAGGTTGAAACATAACAAAAGGAATAAAAAAAAAGGAACCAGAAAAGAATGAACCTGGCAACCAGTTTTAGCAGCCTCTGACGGGAGATGACGAGACTCTAAACAAATTTCTTCAGAAATTAAAAAGCGACTCAAACGTACTTGTTTTTAAATAAAATTCGTAAAATTATTCATGTTTCACGCTGTGTGAAAAATATCAATACATTTAAAAATAATATATTGATAAATTTAGTCGATCACTTTCAGGTATATACATATAAAAATTAAGGATATAAACATATTTTTTAGACATATAAACATCTTTTTTAGACATAAAGATCAGGCAGTAAAAACAAAAAATCTGGTCTTCTTGTTAATCCGGAATAAGGGCAAGGAGAAACAGTGCAATTGAACCAGTATAATTGTATAACGTGACTTGTGGATATGAGAAACAGAGTTTAACCTTGATAAATATATATATATATATACTTACATGAATCGGTGATACGAACATCCACGGGTTTGTTTCCGAGGTCTTCTTGTTCTTGTTGAATTCGTGTGGCAGAAGCCTTGAGTTTGGGTTTACAACGATTTAACTCAATTAGTTGCAGTGAGTAAATTTCTGCAAACTCAATGGGTATCTCTTCCAAAGCCCAGCATTTTCTAATCACAAGGCGCTCAAGGACAGGAAAATTGTCATTCGTGGCTTCCCAGTACTTGAGAAAACATTCCTCAATTAGCAAAAGCTTCAATCGAGTAAATCCACCTTCGATTGGATGCCAATTTGTGCCCCAACAAGCATCCCATCTCAGCTTCAGCACCTCAAGGTTAGGTAGCTCACCTATGATGTTCAAGTCCTCCCAACTTAGTTCAGTTCTACAAAGCTTTAACTTCTTAAGTGTTGCTGGAAAAGCTTTTGCACTTGAAATGGTCCCTAGTGCAGAGTAATATCCTCCACCAAAATCAAAACTCAATGTTTCAAGTTGATTTAGATGGACCAGATTTTCGACAAGTCTATATTTTTGAAAACTTTCATAGTCACTTCTATCTTCAGTGATTCCTAATCTTTTAACATACCGAATCCCTGAAATAACCTCCTTTGTGCAACTACTTGAAGACAAGCCAGAAATAGTTTGTATGTTTGGAAGACTTAAGTGTCTCTCTTCACCAACAGATACAATTGCGGGATTTGGCAAATAAAATCTTCCGAGTTCCAAATGCCTTAATTGCATCAGTTCCCAAATTGTCTCTGAAAATTTTGTGGATGTCGAATGACTCGAATCATAACTTTGAACAATGAATGTTTGCAGATCCCATAACCTGCAAATTTCTGAAGGTATGTTGAAATTCCCCAACATTGCAAGGTACCTCAACCAAATGAGGCGCAGTATCTCAAGAGGGAAGTTCATGAACTTTATGTGGCTCAAGTCCAAGATTCTGAGTAATTTGAATTGACTAAACCCAGGTTCGAGATTAAAACTTGTATAAGGATTATAAAGAAAGAAAACAGAACGAGTTCGATTCAAGAGATTGTTGTCTTCATCATCTGTCTGCCTCCTTACCAAATGGTGATGTCCAGGGGTAAGAAGGGCCCTATAAGAACCAGAGTCATCATATGCAATGTCTTTTATGACAAAAATATTTTGGCTTTTAGCTTCTCTCAAGCACAACTCATGTATTAGATCATGAACCCCACATGATTTAATTTTTGATTCATCCCGACTTTTCTTGCTAATGAGAACAAGACATCTGTCAACAAGATCTTGTAAACACTTCTCAGCCTCCCCTTCCAAGTCTTTTTCCAATTTCAGAAAACCTTCAGCGATCCATAAACTCACCAATTTCTTCACTGGGATCTCACTGTCTTCTGGAAAAGTACCAAAATACAGAAGACATGCTTTTAAATCAATGGTCAAGTAATAGTAACTCAACCCAAGCACAAGCGAACATTGTTCATCAGGATCATTTGTGACAAATGACTTAACATCTCTGGCAACATTTCCCCAATCTCTTATTTTCCTTTTTGATTTGAGAAGCCCAGCAACCACAGTAATAGCTAGTGGTAACCCGTGACATTCCTCTACGATTTTCTTCCCAATAGTCTCGAACTCATCAGATGGTAATTCTCCATTTGAGAACACAATACTTTGGAAAAGGTTCCAAATCTCATCCGGATCCATGAGACCAATCTTCAAAGAAAGATTCTTTGTACCAGCAGACCGAGCTACCTCACTGTTACGGGTAGTCAACAGTATTCGACTCCCTTTGTTTTCACTCGGAAAGCATCGTCTCACATCGTCCCATGCTTCACTGCTCCACATGTCATCCATGACAATTAAATATCTCTTGCCCTTCAAACTTTTTTGTAGCATGTCTGCTAGATCCGCCTCACATTCCATGTAAAGTGTGTCACCCTTTGTAGAACGCAAAAGGCTTATCAAGATTTCCTTTACATTGTGTTGGCTAGATACAGTAGCCCAGGCACGAACATCAAAATGAGAACAAAGATTCGCATCATTGTAAACTTCTTTGGCTAATGTTGTTTTTCCAATGCCCCCCATCCCGACGGTCGGGATGACTTTGAGTTCATGAGACAAGCGACTGTATTGATTAGTCAGTTCTGCCAGCAACCTTTCCCTTTGATTATGACGTCCAACCATATTGTTCTTAACATTCAGAACAACTTTTTCTGAACTTGAAAAATCTTTAACCAATGATTCCGTTGATGCTTGTTTGCCTTTATCTTGAATCGTTGTCGACTCTTTCTGTACACGATCAATTTCCTCTGCTCCTTTTTTTAGGCTATCACGAAGCCTCTCAAAAGAATAATTTCGCTCTCTTTGTGAAAAAGTTAGTTTCCTGAAAATACTTCTCAATAACTTTGAGTAAAGCCTCTCATCTGCCTTCTCTTTCTTCATTCATCATCTACAACTTCTGTTACTCTTTCTTGAATTGTGTGTTCAACAACATTTGCAGCTTCTTTTATCTGTACTTCCAAATCTGTCATTTCCCCAGAAACATTGCTTTTCTCAAAGTTCTTTAGAAATACTTCCAGGGAACCAACTTTTTCATGAAGAGCGCGAAGTTCTTCTCCGTGATCACGGATTAGAGATCGCATTGGAGAATTGGATGTCAAGAGCGATTCTATTGTTCTCATAAGAGAAGCCACACTTGCATACGCCATATCTACTGTATTTCTGTTTGTAGTTTGCAATTATGACCTGAAGGCTGCAAGTTGCAAGAGGTCAATGGTATTACACATAACATGATTTGCAAAGTTGCAAAAAGGGAGGCATAAATATAATATCAGGTAATTTATTAGTCTTCCCTATCACAAATTCTCAATAGCCTCTGTGCATTGATCTTGGGCTAGTAAAATTGAAACTTAAATTGGTACCCTTGTATTGGCGTTGAGTCTGTTTCATGTTGAAGTCAGTTATGTTATCACACATGATTTTACACTTGGGCGATAGAATCTTTTAATCTCTAATTTAGTTAAGATTCGGGAATAATAATATTTAACAGCGCCTAGGATTCATACCTACCGGTTACTAATAGACACGTAAAAGAAAAAATATTTGTGAAGTTTACAATACTTATGTACTATTCCAATGCAAATTAGATGCTGCAATCCTACAATACTTCGGATATGAAGTTTTCTGTATTCGACTACAGTGACAGTAAAATATATGCACAGTTAACCACCTTTTAAAGTCTCATTCTCTTTTCATATTCAAGAATCTTATCTGGTAAATTGCCTACAGATGATTCATTGTAGTACTTTGGAAATCTTTACCATCAGTTTTTGTTATGGAAAATATGGAAGCACACATGTGCTTTTAGGTATGATGGATTCAACCAGTAGAGTTATAGATCTAATTTCCTTCTTAAAATCTTTCAATTTGATGAAACTTTTGCTTAACTCACAATTTCCTTCTTTAAATCATTCCTGACTGAGGTAATAATCTTAGGCAGTTTCACTTAATCTTACACATGATTAAGCGTTAGTAAACATGATTTTACACTTTTGCAGTATAATCTTTTGAACTTAACCTTGGAATATGGTTAAAGATTAGGGTAATAATCCTTCTAGTTCATGGCCATATATATCTGTGCACAAGTGTTGTTTTACACTAATAAGTTTAATCAAATGACAGGATAATTAATTAAGGCAAACTAACCTTTCAATAGCAGATGGACAAACACAAATATGAGTAAAGCATATATGCTGAATACCTAACACCAAGATAAAATTTGAGTGGCTGGAACGATATATGCTGAATTTATCTTGAGATAACAGCTTAAATAGTCCCTTAACTTTAAATAGTAGGTTCATTTAGGTCCCTATTATATAATGCTGAACACAAATGGACCTTTATCTCTGCAAGAAGGGAGCACTTTCGGTACCTTAGAGTGTGTTTCGCGTGAAGGAAAATATTTTTCGAAATAAGTAGGTTTCATTCTTATTTTTTAGTGTTTGGTAATTAAGTAAGCAATTTTTTTTTTTAATCCCAAGAACATTTATATGCAATCTAGCAAAATATTTCTTTCTTTTATACAATAAGGCATTCGATGACTTCCGGGGGACATATTTCTTTCTTTTATACATGTGTGTAGTATTATTTAGGTATTGCGTAGTTCTTTACTCTTCAATGTGTACTACTATTACCTGTTGTTTCATCTATCTTGTATCTTAGTGCTAGTTGTCTTATTTTCCAAAATAACTAAATTGTATCCATTATGTTTCTTTTTTGCCAAACAAAAATATTTCGAAACAACCTCTGGGACACCACAAATGCCCGGAAGGGTTGGTGTTGCATAGACATCATACCCTCCTCGAATCCTCATTTTTACAGAACTTTTTCAGAGTATGTTGTTAGTTTAACCAATGTGTGTGTAATATTATGTGTGTGATCTTTTAAAAATGTGTATTCATTGGCAAGAATGTGTATTCATTAGCACATTCAGTTTGAACACAAAAGTTAAGTAAAAAGACAATCTTTCATATGTCCTAAAATACAACAATAAAATCATGGGAAAAGGTGTAAATATACCTTCAACTTATTTAGAGAAATATGGTTAAAGCACACAAAATTTAAAAAGATGGTATATATACCGATCCAAAACGTATTGGATAACACCTTTTCCTCCTATTAGTAGGTCTTTTGCTACTATGTTCGGGACCTTTATCTCTGCCAGAAATCTAGTTGTAGTATTGAGCGGTGAACCCATGTTCTATCTCGTAGTTTCTTACTTATAAAATGGTGTAAATATCAATTTTTTTTTACACAAAACGGTGCATATAATTTACCCTATCTTGAGGTAACGAATTTTTTTTAAAAAAATCATTTATCTTATTTTTTAATTAAAAAAATTTCATGTGGCTTTAAAAAAAAGTCTACTCATTTTTTTAGTACACATATTTCTAACGCCACATGCTAAATTTTTTTGTAAGTCGGGTCTAGTTCGCTTAAAAAAATATCTCCATGACTTTAAAAGAAAATAATCTAACCATTTTGTAACGGCAAAGGTATATATACATCACTTTATTAACAGGGGTATATTTGCACCTTTACTGAAATTGGTTAAGTCAAACCACTGCAACTTTGAGAGTTGAAAGACAATATAATACTTGAATTAGAACCAAGTTATTATACATAATAGATAGAATTGAAGAATTCCAAAGCGAAAACAAACACAACTATTCACAGCAATTTGAGCTATAGACCATCCAATGTACAAGTTAAAACGGGAAAAAAGCGCAAAGACAATATCAATCGGAGGATCTCCCCGGAGAACTTGAATAACTTCTCGGTCTCTTCCAGACAATGATTCTTTCTCCTCTCTAGTCCAGTTCTGAGCAAAGAATCAATGACAATGGATCACATTAACTATCAATCAAACAAGGTACGTAAAAAGTATGATATAGTTAAAAAGTTGAACACTAGTATAGAGAGGATGTGCTAAGGATTTTACTTCTGCAACTTTGTTCAGCTTCTCCCTAACATAGCAGCTGAGAAAGGTCGCCGTCCCATTTGTAGAATTCCAGCTCTTTCTTGTCGAGTATCTTTTCAGCTACCTATAAAGCAAGAAGAAGCAAGATTGCGGACAAGTAACCACCTTTTCCGAAAAAGTTATCCATCAAAGCTGAAGTCAACCAGTAAATGGATATGAACAAAAGTAAGGTAATTTCTCTATTAACTTTTGTTTTTCATTTACTCATTAGTATGAAACTACCTTCCTTTCGTTCATATCCATTGTTGTACTTCGGCTTTGATGGATAATTGTTTTTTTCGGATAGAAAAATTATCAATCAAAGCCAACGTACTAATATGAGTAACTGGAAATGAGCAAAAGTAGAGTAAACAGAGAAAAATTTAGAAATTAAAAGGAAACATAATATGAAGAGGGGGCATTGACTACGTTTCTTTTGAGTCGAGGGTCTATCGGAAACAGCCTCTCTACCCTGCAAAAGGAAGAGTTAAGGTCTGCGTATCCTACCCTGATCCCCAGATCCCACTTGTGAGATTATGTTGGGTATGTTGTTGTAGTAGAATATGAAGAGGGGAAGAAGATATGCATCCATATTCTCCACAAGTTTGCCTCGGTACCCTTCAAATTATAACTTAAAATCAGCTAAATTTTTGCTCATTCCATATCTCTATTATAATATTCTTACTTTGTATACCACAGTATTAGAAGGACAATTAGGAAAAGTACTAAAAACTTAAAAGAAGACATTACTGACCTTTCTCCCTAACATGCGACCTCCAGCTGAGTGCGCAAAGTATGTGTTGTAAAAATGGCAAATAAATGTTTGAGGATCCTTTTCTGATAACTCCTCTAAGTAACGAGCATAGCTGAGACCGGGAGTTGACGGTTCCGGTATGACATAACCTTGCTGCCTAAACCATTCCAAATCCTTCGCTAAGCCCTCGGACCTTTCTAATCCTGTTCTTCCTGAACTCAGCATCTGCAGACAAATGAAAGAGAACTAAGATTCTATTTTTCTACGAAGTCTCTTTTTTATTTATCTCAATGGAGATGGAGTGCTTGGAAATTGAAACTCACACCATCACTTTTCTTTGCCGTATGTGAAAACCAAGTTCTTTTTTATCTTTTGGAGCAATCTCCTTACTTAAAACAACTTTGTTTTGTAAACTCCAGATTAGGTGAAAGCATCAATTAATCTAAGCAACATAGTTCCTAACCCTAAAGGCTGATACAAGCAAAACGAAAGAAAAAGGAGGGGTGGCAGACCAAATCATGGCGTCATTAATAAAGCTGAAATGCAACCGATTAGATACAAAAACATCAACATATTCAACACTTCACTATTATTTATCCAGAAGATCAATTATGCTATCAATTTACATCTCTTCTTTAGCATTTCCCTAATAATAGGAATGACAAACTAAAACCCTCAGGGGTTGGCCTGGTGGTAATTGGCTTGAGCCTTGGGGTTTGCTCCCTTTCAAGGTCTCAAGTTCGAAACCCACTGGGTGCAAACAATTTCTGAGGGCCATCGGACTGGGGTAAAACCTCTAATTACCCGTGGTGCACTTCAGGAAACTTTCTTGCCGAGGGCTCATGCACCCCGGATTAGTATATCAAAGAGACCCGGACACCCAGTGCTTAATCAAAAAAATAGGAATGACAAACTAATGGAAATAGTTTGGACAACAGCAAAGTGCGCATTTTTTTCAGAATACACCACAAATAAGCACTCAAGGGTGTGGCTTAATGGTCAATAAAGTGGGAAGAAAACCATGAGATCTCCTGGTTCAAAATGTTCTCTGCTTTAGAGAACATTTTATGTTGTAAAATAACAGATTATATAAGAAGAATACAAGTTACTAGACAGAGATTATAAAATTTATTTCTTGGCTCAGAAAACGAATCTGCCTATATGGAGCACAAAGGACATATGTCGTCAATATTGACCATTTTAAGGAAGTCATTTTCCTCATTTTTAAAGGAACTTATTTTCGTAGAGAAAATATTCTCCAAAAAACTTTTGACCAACCGAACACACCCTTTCTCTGCAGCAGAATTAGAACCCATGACGTGCTTTTAACCCACACATCACGTGGTGGCTCTCACCACTATACCAAAACCCTGCGAGCAAGTTCCAACTATTTCATTTACTAATAACTTAATCTAGAGCGAGTACCTCTTCATGATTTTATTTGTTTAGATCAAATACACAAATATGATTTATCTTGAAAAGCTCTTATAACAAGAATTCAGAAACTTTCTTGTACACTACAACTCATGCACTCCGCAATCAATATATACATAAGAAAGGTTAACGATCGTTAAGTATAGGGAAAGACACTTTTTGTATTTTATATATTGATTAAAAGAACCAAAACTACCTACACGATTATCAGCCAACACAATGCAAAGAAATTACATGATGCTGGTTAATAAGGTAGAGTCAGTCAATCTACCATGCTTCAACCCTGAACACAAATATATGATAAAGTGTGGCCTTTTTCTCTTATAAGGACAGTTAAACAGTCTCCTAAACATTGGAAAACTCCAAAATCACAATTATTATTCTATTTCCACCTAAAATAACAGCATTAGAGGATAATATACAGTCAACTTAGGCTGAATGGCTGATATAATTCACTGGTTAAACTAGATAGAAACATATTGCTCTCACAACTGACATCTAAAATCGCAATTGGTAATAATCATTCAATCAAAATGTAATACTATATAACGCACTGTAGAACTAGAGCAATCCATCAAGATTTTCAGTTGTCAATAGCATCAACCAACCAATACAATACATAGTTGAAAATCAAATGGCTGTGAAAGAATCATTTACTTGAAAGCAGCACAAATACAAACAGAAACTGAGTAACTCACACTCTCGGAGAAAGAGCCATTCCCATTATCTTATTTCAAAGTTTAAAGAGTATAACACACTCCCACAAAAAGGAGCAATCCATCAAGTTATGTCCACACCATGAACCAAACAAAAGAATATATTAGAACTCTAATGGATGCCAATGAATCAATTAGCAGAAAGCAGCATAGGTACTAAAGAAATTGAAAAACTCATCTAGAAATTCCATAGTTTCCAAAGTTAAAGAGCATAATACACTGCCTCATAGCAAGAGCAATTAATCAACTTTTTTCAATTGTCAATGCCATGAACCAAGCAAAACAATATATTAGAACTCTAATATGGTTGCCAAAGAATCAATTACCAGAAAGCAGCATAAGTGCCAACAGAAAGTGAAAAACTCATAAATTTCCATAGTTCCCAAAGTTTAAGCAGTATAACACACTACCCCATAGCAGGACCTATTAATCAACTTTTTTCAATTGTCAATACCACGAACCAAACAAAACAATAATGTTACATATTGTTTCATAATATATCATATTGGTATTGTATTGTACTATATTGTTTTGATGAACACAACGTCTGGATAGATCGTATCATTTCAGTCGTTACATAATGTTAGACATAAACAATTTGATGGATAAACCTACAAGAAAAGTAGGGTACAACGCAATAACACCAAATCGGTTGTTACTTAAAATGAGACTTTTTGTTGTTACGTAACAATGGATTTAACGATATGATTTGCACTTTTGCCCCTATTTTGTGCTGGTCTTTAACTTTTGCCCTTCAAATGGGCTGGTCTTTAATTTTTGCCCTTCAAAATCGAACTTATGCCTATAAGGGCATAAGTTACGCATCATAATATCAACAAGTTATGCCAGCGCACTTACAGAACTTATGCCCCTATAGGCATAAGTTCGATTTTGAAGCGACAAATTGAAGAACAGCCCATTTGAAGGGCAAAAGTTAAAGATCAGTCCATTTGAAGGGCAAACCGTGCAATTTTAAGCAACAATCAAAACAAACATTGTATTTAAACTAACAACACAACACATACAATAGGTAACAACCATCCAAACAAGCATAATTTTCTCCAAAGTCAAGAAAACTCACACTCAGGAAAAGGAGCCTTTTCCATAATCTTTTCCAAAGTATCATAAACCAATTTGCTATCTTCCAAGAACTTCAAATACCCGTCAACACTGGGTTCCCACTTAGCCATAGGTTGACCTTCAGGTTCTTTTTCCCCTTCCTTACATTAATCCTTAGTATGCTATCTCATAGCCACAAATCTCATTTCCTACATTACTAACACCTACATAATTCTAACCAACAACCAAGCGACCAAATGGTTGCCAAAGAATCAATTACCAGAGAAAGCACATAGGTACCAACAAGAATTGAAAAACTCATAAATTCCATAGTTTCAAAGTTTAAAGAGTATAACACACTACTCCATAGCAAGAACAATTAATCAACTTTTTTTTTTCAATTGTCAATATCATGAACCAAACAAAACAATAATGTTACATATTGTTTCATAATGTATCTTATTATATCGTATTGTGTTGTATTGTATTGTATTGTAATGTATTGTTTTGATGAATACAATGTTTGGATAGATTGTATCGTTTCTGTCGTTACATAATGTTAGACATCAACAATTTGAAGGATAAACCTACAAGAAAAAGTAGGATACGACGCGATAACACCAAATTGGGATTGTTACTTAAAATGAGACTTTTTACCGTTATGTAATGATGGATTTCACAATCAGGCGATAACTCCTTAATCTGCAACAGGGATAGAACCCGTGACGTGCTTCTAACCCACACATCACGCGATGGCTCTTACCACTATACAAAGCCTAAGGGCAAGTTCCAACTTCATTTACTAATAACTTAATCCAGAGTAGAGTATCTCTTCATGATTTATTTGTTTAGATCCAAATACAAATAATTCAGAGACTTGCTTGTTACACTATAACTCTTGCACTCGAAAATCATCATATACATAAGAAAGGTTTACGATCGTTAAGTGAAGGGAAGGTCACTTTTTGTCGAACTTTTGTATTTTTGATAAGGACACTTTTTGTATTTTGTATATTGACCCAAAAAAAAAAAAAAGTTACACGATTATCAGCTAAAAAGGGATTAGAGAAATTAAAATAATGCTGGGCAATATGATAAAGAGTCGGTCAATCTACCATGCTTCGACCCTGAACATAAATGTATGGTAAAGTATGACCTTTTGCCCCCTAGAAAAAAGGAGGACAAATATTTTTGAGAACTCCAAATCACAATTATTGTTCTATTTCCACCTATGTATATTGACCCAAAAAAAAAAAAAACGTTACGTGATCGATTATCAACCGATTTTGGATACTTTGACCAAAATCGACGATTAGATTCAAATTTCTTTAATCAAAACTAAAGCTAAGGTGAAATTGAAGAAAATAATACCTTGTATATAAAAATTTCTATGTCACTCTTTCCTTTTATCTCCTTCGATTCTCCTCTGATCAATATTTTTCCTCAAGTTTTCCACATAATATTCGATAATTTAGGTTTTATAACTCTATTTTTAGATATTTGATTTTTTTTAACCCCCTAGAAAAAAGGAGGATCAAATAAATCTCAGTATCCCCGAATCTTAAAATTTAGATTGGAGGGATCCGACATCTAGATCCGCAAATCACAATTATTGAGTCCGAGTAACTTAGATTTCCACCTAGAACAAAGTATCAGATGACAATAAATAGTCAGATTAGGCTGATGTAATGAACCAATTAACTTGACAGAAACACATTGATTTCACAAGCAGCGCATAAAATCACAATTTTAGTAAATAGTCATTCAACCAAACTGCAAATAGTAGTTTAAAGAGTATAACAGACAGTCCCACAAAGAGGAGCAGTCCATCAAGTTTGTCATTTGGCAATACCATGAAGCAAACCAGACAAGTGAATAGATTAAAAAGCTTCCAAACTATCACCATTTGGCAAGTTTCATACATAAACTATTGGGGGTTCCCCCTGGACTATAACTCCCTTTAGATTAAAAACCCCCCGGGTTGAATATGTGGCGAAATGTTAGGGATAACTTGCTAAAAGGTGTGTGGGAGATGAAAAAAGTCTTAAAAATGAGTCCACCTGGCACAATGAGTTCATGATAGTTCCGGGGGAGGGGAGTTCTATGAGCATCAATAGTTTAGATATGAAACTGGCAAAAGGGCTATGGTTTAGGGAGATTTTAACCTATTTGCTCAATTTTTTTGCCACGTGTACAGCCACTTGGAACTCTTTGGAGGAGTTTTTGGAGCGTGATTTTCATGTAGCATGTCATATTCCTCTCGGAGGATTTTAATGTGAGTTCATTGTAGTTCAGTGGGTTCTGCGAAAACTCAATAGGTTAGGTATGAAACTCACAAAACGATATAGTTTAGGGTGTTTAACCTATTCACCTAATGGATGCCAAAGAATCAATTACCAGAAAGCAGCATAGGTACCAACAAAAACTCATAAATTCCACAGTTTCCAAAGTTTAAAGAGTATAACACACTGCCCCACAACAGGAGCAATTAATCAACTTTATTCAATTGTCAATACCGTGAACCAACTAAAACAACATATTAGAACTCTAATGGAAGCACATAAGTTAATAAAAACTCACACTCAGGAAAAGGAGCCTTTATATAATCTTTTCCAAAGTATCATAAACTAATTTACTATCAACCAAGAACTTCAAATACCCTTCAACACTAGGTTCCCACTTAGCCATAGGTTGACCTTCAGGTTCTTTTTCCCCTTCCTTACATTGATCCTTAGTATGCTATCTCATAGCCACAAATCTCATTTCCTACATTACTAATACCTACATAATTCTACCCAGCAACCAAACGACCTAATGGTTGCCAAAGAATCAATTACCAGAAAGCAGCATAGGCACCAACAAGAATTGAAAAACTCATAAATTTCATAGTTTTCAAAGTTTAAAGAGTATAACACACTACCCCATAGCAGGAACAATTGTTGTTGTTGTTGTTGTCAATATCATGAACCAAACAAAACAATAATGTTAGATATTGTTTCATAATGTATCTAATTATATCCTATTGTGTCGTATTGTATTGTATTGTAATGTATTGTTTTGATGAATACAGCGTTTGGATAGATCGTATCGTTTCCGTCGTTACATAATGTTAGACATCAACAATTTGAAGGATAAACCTACAAGAAAAAGTAGGATACGACGCGATAACACCAAATCGGGATTGTTACTTAAAATGAGACTTTTTGCCGTTATGTAACGATGAATTTCATGATCAAGTAATAACTCCTTTGTCTACAGCAGGGTTAGAACCCGTGACGTGCTTCTAACCCACACATCACGTGATTTCTCTTACCACTATACAAAGCCTAAGGGCAAGTTCCAACTTCATTTACTAATAACTTAACCCAGAGTAGAGTACCTCTTCATGATTTATTTGTTTAGATCAAATACACAATTATGATTTATCTTCAAAAGCTCTTATAACAATAATTCCGAGACTTGCTTGTTACACTATAACTCTTGCACTCCAAAATCATCATATACATAAGAAAGGTTTACGATCGTTAAGTGTAGGGAAGGTCACTTTTTGTATTTTGTATATTGACCAAAAAAAACCAAACTACCTACACGATTATCAGCTAAAAAAGGATTAGAGAAATTAAAATGATGCTGGGTAATATGATAAAGAGTCAGTCAATCTACCATGCTTCAACCCTGAACATAAATGTATGGTAAAGTATGACCTTTTTCCACCCTAGAAAAAAGAAGGACAAATAAACAGAGTCTCCTAAACATTGGAGAACTCCAAAATCACAATTATTGTTCTATTTCCACCTAGAACAAAGTATCAGATGACAATAAATATTCAGATTAGGCTGATGTAATGAACCAATTAACTTTGATTTCTCGGATGTGTCCGATATGGGTGCGGATCTAGATTGGATATGATCTAAATTTTAAGATTCGGGGACACCATTATGGATACTTGATGAAAAAAATCAAATATCTAAAAATAGAGTTATAAAACCTGATTATCGAATATTATTTGAGGAAAAATATTGATCAAGAGGAGAATCCCCGAAGGAGATAAAAGGAAACGGAGTGACATAGAAATTTTTATATACAAGGTATTCCATTTTTTCAATTTCACCTTAGCTTTAGATTAAAGAAATCATTTCAATGATTTTGGTCAAGATCCAAAATCGGTTGAACTTTATGTGATTGAACAACACATTGATTTCACAAGGGTAAAATCACAATTTTAGTGAAAAGTCATTCAACCAAACTGCAAATAGTAGTTTAAAGAGTATAATGAACAAAGAGGAAGCAGCTTTTGTCATTTGGCAATACCATGAAGCAAACCAGACAAGTGAATAGATTAAAAAGAAACTATCACCATTTGAAGTTTCATACATAAACTATTGGGGTTCCCCCTGTTATAGATTAACACTCCCCCCCCCCCCCGGTTGAATATGTGGCGAAATGTTTGGGATAACTTGCTAAAAGGCGTCTGGGAGATGAAAACAATCTTAAAATGAGTCCACCTGGCAGAATGAGTTCATGATAGTTCGGGGGGAGGGGGTTCTGTGAGCACCCAATAGTTGAGGTATGAAAATGGCACAACGGTGATGGTTTAGGGGATTTTAACCTATTCACTCAAATTTTTTGCCACGCGTACAACCACTTGGAACTCTTTGAAGGAGTTTTTATGTTATATTCCTCTCGGGGGTACTTGAATATGAGTTCATGGTAGTTCAAAAAATTTTCACAGTTTAGGTATGAAACTGACAAAATATATATATTCATCAAATACCAGAAAGCAGCTTATTTACCAATAGAAATTGAAAAACTCATCTAGAAATTCCACAGTTTCCAAAGTTGAGTATAACACACTATTCCACAGCAGAAGCAGTTAATCAACTTTATTCAATTGTCAATACCATGAACCAACCAAAACAACATATTAGAACTCTAATGGATGCACATAAGTTAATAAAAACTCACACTAAAGGAGCCTTTTCGAAAGTATCATAAACCAATTTACTCAAATACCCTTCAACACTAGGTTCCCATTTAGCCATAGGTTGACCTTCAGGTTCTTTTTCCCCTTCCTTAGATTGATCTTTAGTATGCAATTTCATAGCCACAAATCTCATTTCCTCAACAAATCCTTTAGCTGCACCAGGATACCTTTTCTTTGATTTCTCATGTGCAGCTGTTTTTGCTGACACCAACACCGTTCTTGATGATTTTTTCAATGAAATATTTGAACTTTGAGAAAATGGTATTGCCAAAAACTAATTTTTAGTTGATTTTTCAATGAAAGATTTGAACTTTGTGTGATTCTTGAAAAGGGTCTTGCCAAAAACTGGTTTTGAGTGAATCTTGTTTGATACTGTAAATTGAGATTGAGATAAGGGTGTTATAGAAGCCATAATAAAGGAAGAGTCTTGAAAAAGGGTATTTGAAAAAATGAAGTGAATAGGACAGATTAACCTTCTTCTTTGAATGGATTGGAACAAGAATGAAGTGATGATAGCCAAAATAATAATAATTGAATCTTTATTAGTAGTATTTTTTAGTAATGGATATTGAGTTTCTTAGAAGCAAAAGCTATAGAAACTGAATATATAATCCAGAATAAATTTTTATTCTAATACCACCTGTAAATCTTACAACTGAATTCTTATGAGAAGCAACATGATGTTATTACTTGGATGCCCAATTAAGGAAAAGAGAACTTAAATTGTAATCATTGATAGTAATAAAATTACAGTAAAAGAATGTGCAGAACTACTTTTGCCGATTCTACTGGAACATCTTCATAGTTCAGTTATGATAGCATCTAAATTATCAAATATCAAGATAACTCATATAAAAGACTTATACCCAATTCATAATTTAAGGTCATAATTTAAGGATTTGGGTTAAAACAACAGAAAATTTCAAATACATACACAGTAGAGGGAGTAAAAAACTTAGGAATTAAGAAGCAAACTTTATCTCAGTAAAAATTGAATCCTTGTTCTGTCATGGTAACTGCAACATTGATGAGAAGACTGCACATAAGGAAATGAGACGTTTTGGCTATTAGACTAAGAGACCTTAAAAACCAATTCGAACGTGGCTGCGGTTTAAGTTAACAACATGTTTTTACTTTGCTGAGTAATTTGCTCAGTTTTTATTTAATTAATTTTGTAATTTTTTTATTTTGTATTTTTAAATTATGATTTTTGTAGTGATGAAACTTGTCATCTTATCCTTCTTTTTTCTCTCCTATTCTATATAGATAGAGAGATGATTTATATTATCAGTTAAAAATATACACGGGTTACTCTATTTTAATTGATAAAACTAAATTAAGAAAGAAAAAGATTACTTCCCATTTTTTTATTACTTAGAGGGATTTTAAAAGAAAAGAAACAAAAAAATTTAAATAATATTTAATTAGGAAAAGAATATGGTTAAAAAGAAAAAAGAAAACTATGTTTATTGGGAAAAGGGTATATTTTTGACCCAATGAAGTAATAATAAGGGCATTTTTTGACCAAACTATTACCGAAGGGCATTTTTGTTCAATTTCGCATAGTTTAAGGGCATTTTTTACCTTTTCCATTGTTTTAATTAACTATTCATCACAATTTATACTCATGAAATTAAGAATTTCTGTCTTCTTGTTAATTCAGAAAAATTAATATTTTCTAATGACGATGACTTGAAGAAAAGCAAGGAAAAACACTGCAATTGAACGAGTATATATATACTTACCAGTAAGGGAGATGCGAACATCCACGGGGTTGTTTCCGAGTTCTTCTTGTTCTTGTTGAATTCGTTCAGCAGAAGCCACGACTTTGGGTGTACAGAAATATAACTCAATTAGTTGCAGTGAGTCAATTTCTGCAAACTCAATGGGTATCTCTTTCAAACACTAGCATTCTCTAATCACAAGGCGCTCAAGGACAGGAAAATTGTCATTCGTGGCTTTCCAGCACTTGAGATCACTCAAGTCAATTAGCAAAAGCTTCAATCGAGTAAATCCACCTGCAATTGGATGCCATTCTCGGCCCCGACAAGCATTCTGTTTCAGCTTCAGCACCTCAAGGTTAGGTAGCTCACCTATGATGTTCAAGTTCTCCCACCTTAGTCCAGTTCCCCCAAACTTTAACTTCTTGAGCGTTGCTGGAAAAGCTTTTGCACTTGGAATGGTCTGTAATGGTCCGTAAAAACCCAATGTTTCAAGTTGATGTAGATGGACAAGATTTTCGACAAGTCTAGATTCTTTACAACTTTTATAGTCATCTGAATCTCCAAAATAACATTCTCCCTTAACCTGTGCAACTACTTAGAGACAAGCCAGAAATAGTTTGTATGTTTGAAAAACTTAAGTGTGTCTCTTCACCAACAGATACACTTCGGGATTTGGCAAATAAAAGTTTCTGAGTTTCAGATGCCTTAATTGCATCAATTCCCAAATTGTCTCTGAAAATTTGCTAGTATCCCAATTGACAAATTTGAATGTTTGCAGATTCCATAACCTGCAAATTTCTGAAGGTATGTGAAAATCCCCCTTCATTGCAAGGTACCTCAACCAATTGAGGCAGAGTATCTCAGGAGGGAATATTCCGATTTCTATGAAGCTCAAGTCCAAGATTCTGAGTAAATTGAAATGATTAAGCCTTGGTTCGAGAGTATATCTATATGGGTAAGATTTAGGAAGAAAGAAAAGTGACTGAGTTCGATTCAAGAGATTTTTGTCTTCATCATATGTATGCCTCCTCATCAAATGATGATGTCTAGGGGTAAGAAGGGTCCTATAAAAACCACTGTCATCATATGCAATGTCTTTCATGACAAAAATATTTTGGCTATTAGCTTCTCTCAAGCACAACTCATGTATTAGATCATGAACCTTACATGATTTAATTTTTGATTCATCTAAACTTTTCTTGCTGACAAGAATAAGACATCTGTCAACAAGATCTTGTAAACACTTCTCAGACTCCCCTTCCAAGTCTTTTTCCAACATCAGAAAACACTCGGCAATCCATAATCTAGCCAATCTCTTCACTGGAATCACACTGTCTTCTGGAAAAGTACCAAAATACAGAAGACATGCTTTTATGTGATTAGGCAAGTGATTGTAACTCAACCCAAGCACACGTGAACATTGTTCTTCCGGATCATTTGTAACAAATGACTTGACATCTTTGGCAACATTTCCCCAATCTTTTATTGTCCTTTTTGATTTGAGAAGCCCGGCAACCACAGCAACAGTTAGTGGTAACCCGTGACATTTCTCTACGATTTTCTTCCCAATAGTCTCGAACTCATCAGATGGTAATTCTTCATTTGAGAACACAATACTTTGGAAAAGGTTCCAACTCTCATCCGGATCCATGAGACCCATCTTCAAAGAAAGATTCTCTGTACCAGCAGACCGAGCTACTTCATTGTTACGGGTAGTCAACAGTATTCGACTCCCTTTATTTTCACTCGGAAAGCATAGTCTCACGTCATCCCATGCTTCACTGCTCCACATGTCATCCATGACAATTAAATATCTCTTGCCCTTCAAACTCTTTTGTAGCATGTCTGCTAGATCCGCCTCACATTCCTTGTAAGGTGCGTCACCCATTGTAGAACGCAGAAGGCTTACCAAGATATCTTTTACATTGTGTTGTTGAGATATAGTAGCCCAGGAACGAACATCAAAATGAGAACGAATGTTCTCATCATTGTAAACTTCTTTTGCTAAAGTTGTCTTACCAATGCCCCCCATCCCGACGATCGGGATGACTTTGAGTTCACGAGACGAGCCACCGTATTGTGTCAGTTCTGCCAGCAACCTTTTCCTTTGATCATCACGTCCAACCATATTGTTCTTATCATTCAGAATATCTTTTGCTGAACTTGAAAAATCTTTAACCAAAGATTCTTTTGATGCTTGTTTGCCTTTATCTTGAATCTTTGTTCATTCTTTCAAGAAACGAGCAATGTCCCCTGCCATCCGTTGCAGGCTGTGACGTAACCTTCGTCGTGTCTTTTTATTCTGGCTTTTATTTTCTGCCATTAGAGTTTCTGTTAGTCTCAGTTGAATCGTGTATTCAACATCATCTGCAACTTCTTTTACCTTTACTTCCAAATCAGTCATTTCCCCGGGAACATTGCTTCTCTCAAAGTCCTTGAGAAATACTTCCAGGGAACTAACTTTTTCATGAAGAGCGCAAAGTTCTTCTCTGTGATCACAGTATAGAGATTGCATTGGAGAATTGGATGTCAAGAGCGATTCTATTGTTCTCATAAGAGAAGCCACACTTGCATAAGCCATATCTACTGTATTCCCGTTTGTCCTTTGCAATTATGACCTGAAAGCTGCAAGTTGCAAGACGTCAATGGTATTACAGATAACGTGATACACAGATTTGCAAAAAAGACAGGCTTAAACTGAATAAGATCAGGTAATTTATTAGTCTTTGCTTTGAAACTTTAAATTGGTACCTTTGTGTAGGCATTGAGTCTGTTTCATGTTGAGGTCAGTTATGTTACTACACATGATTTAACACATAGGCGGTAGAATCTTTTAATCGCTAACTCTTTGAATTTAGTTAAAGATTAGGGAATAATGGCATTTAACAGCGCCTAGGACTCATACCTACTGGTTACTTATAGACACGTATAAAAAAACTATTTGTGAAAGTCTCTTTTTAACTATCTATCCTATGCCACTTTTTGTGAACACCACTTCTGTACTGTTCTAATGCAAATTAGATGCTCTTTGTTCAACAAAGTTGGTATAAAATAATAATCTTTGGCAGTATCAAGTACCTATAAAGCTGATTTTGCAATCTTTACAGTCAGTTTTGCTATGGGAAATATGCAAGCACGCATAAACGCAGCTTCACATCAACCCAAAACACCCGAAAAATTCCTCCATTGCACAGCCAAAAGAGAAAAAAAGAATCCCTTTTGCACTTTTGATGAAACAAGATTAAGAAGTAAAAATATTCCTTTCAATTTTTTTATTAATTAACGAGATTTCAAAAGAAAAGAAACAAGAAAAGGGTTCTTTAAAAAGAACATTTTTCTTCATGTGTATAAAAACGAAAAGAAACAATATGTTTATTAGGAAAATGACATTTTTGACTCAATTAGGTAACAACAGTGACATTTTTGGACCAAACTATTAACGGATAACATTTTTGTTCTATTTCGCATAGTTTAAGGGAACACCTAGGTACCTGAAAGGTAGATAGCCTTGAGAGAAGCCAAGACTATTCAGAGTTTCCTCATGGACATGTGTTGGTACTCCTCCAAAGTACATTGAACTTTTCTCAGCAAACCATTGATAGACAAAATGTTAGGAAGGATCCAATCATGGACTACTAAGTTTCTTTCTTATGCTGGTAGAGTCCAACTCATAAAATCAGTACTGTTTTCCATACAAGTATTTTGGTCACAAGTTTTTGTGCTGCCAAAGAAGCTGATTGAATTGATTGAAGCTACTGGTAGAAGCTTTCTTTGGACAAGAGGTGCAACAATATCCAAGAAAGCTCTAATTGCTTGGGAGAAATTGTGCTCCCCAAGTTCTGCAGGGGGGTTAAACATTCTTGATATTACTTTATGAAACCAAGCAGCCATTTGTAAGCTACTGTGGAATGTTTGCAAGAAGAAGGATAAAATGTGGATACAATGGGTGCATACCTATTATGGAAAACAAGGTCCTATATGGGGAGCTAAAGCTGCACAAGCTTCATGGATAATCAGGAAAATCTTGAAATCACAAATATTTTGAACAAGCTGGGATTCTGGAAACTGATGTGTTAGGTTGGGAGCAGTTTTCTATTAAGCAAGTTTACTTGAAGCTCAGAGGGGACTTTCCAAGAGTCAATTGGAGGAGATTAACTTGTAATAACAGTGGTGCTCCTAGATGGATTTTCATACTTTACTTAGCTATTTGTGGCAGACTGTTAACAAAAGAGAGGCTTCTATTTGTTAGGAATGTCACAATTACTGTGTGACGTTCAGGATGAAAACTGTTGAGCACCTATTCTTTACCTGCTCATTTTCAAAATTGGTTTGGAACACTCTACTCAGGTGGCAAGGTACTTCAAGACAGGCCATGAACTGGCAGCAAGAACTACAGTGGGCAGAAAGTCATGCTCGAGGAAGGAATGTGAACGCTGGGGTTTACAGGATGACACTGGCTGGAAGCATTATATTATATATGGCAAGAGAGGAATAATAAAGGAAAACGAAGAGCTATCACAACACTTTTTGCCAAATTGTTCAGAAAAGTACACGGTCGAGGATCAAAGCTAAAATCCACAAAGACAGAAGAGCCAGACTATTACCCTACTGATAGTCTGGTTGTTTGGTTGTGGTGAAGTTGGTTCGTAAGGCTGGGGCAAGTCCTCAACACTGAGCTTGTAATTCCCACTTGGTAAATAAAAATCTTTACTTACCAAAAAAAAAAAAAAAAAGAGTGCCATTTTTGACCCTTTTCCATTTCTTCACTCATCATCAGCTGAATGAAGTAACAAAAGTAAGATTTCTTGTGGTCTTTTCTAAATACAAGCCAAAACAACAATTCGCACATTACAAGCCAAAAAGATCACATTTTTATCACACCAGAAAACTAAAATACACAAACAAATGCAGGAAACTTTTTGTTCCCCAAAACCCGGTTCTTATATTTCAACAATGGAAGAAAAAACAACAATTCCTGGTTTAGTTTGGCAACTTGTTAATATCATTTGTTTTTCTAGGTCAGGTTTGGGATGAGTTTTAATTGGCAACGTGGACCTCTAATTGGAGGCCATGTGTAAAAACTTGTATTGTAAAAGGGCAATTTGCACGATTGCTCTTATTCGGGTGTGGTCTTTAATTTTTGCCCCTCAAATTGGTGGTCTTTAATTTTTGCCCTTCGCTAAAACCGCAGGTTCCAGGTTTGAACTCCCATTCAATCAAAAATTAAAAAAAAATTCGCAAGGTAGAGTTTGGATTCGCAAAAAAGAAAACCATTTGCAAGGTGCCTAATCAGTAACAGATCGGTAGAGTTCTACTTAACGCAGAGTTTTGCCTTCAGGCATAAGGCCAACAATACCTTAAGGTAGAGTTCAGGCATAAGATTTAAAAAAAATATATATATATTTTACTCAGTTGAAATTTTGCAAAACTCTGCCTAAAGGCCTAACTTTTGCCCTAGGCCTAATTTTGCTACAAAATTCTGCCTTGCGAATATTTTTTTTTTTCACTGAGCCGAGGTTCGAACCCCAAACCTCATGGTATGGGGCGAAGGACAAAAATTAAAGACCAGCAATTTAAGGGGTCAAAATTAAAGACCAGTGCCTTTGAAGGGCAATCCGCACAAAAAATTGATTGTAAAACCAACCATTTGAATTGTTAATGGTAACTGGCATGGATGAGCCATTTTGGTGACAGCGATGGCATAAATGAGCCCAACTATTAACGAATGTCATGAATTAGTCATTTCGGATAGTTCGATGGCATATTTGAGTTTTTTCCCTTGCAAAAATCATCCTTATTAGCGAACGTTAATGTGAATGCTAGAATATGCTTTGGTCCCTTAAAACAGAATGTGGGCCAAATGTGTCACGGTAGTGTCATTTTTATATACAACTATTAACGAGTGCATGAATAAGCTATTTTTGATAGTTCAATAGCACTTTCATTATTGAAATTAATTTAATAAATAAACAATTACTTATTTGGATAAAAGAGTTGAAACTCATAATATACTGTTGATGTAATCGGTAAAAAGTGTTGATTAAAATAATTATAAATTTAAAAGCATCTTTATAAGAAAGTGAAAGGATGACCGATGTGTATAAAATTGAGAGGAAGTTATGATTTTCGTTTTGGAAAAGGTATCTCGATAATTACAATAAAAGGATAAAATAGTAAAAGAAAACAGTCAAATTAAAAGTGCTTATAAGTTTTTAAAAAAAAAAAAAAAATCATATGTTGGCGGTGACCACCTTGTAGTTTTTAAACTGATTTTAAAATCACTTTAAATGTTCATCAAATGCATAAATAAATCAAAAAGTGTTTATGAGTCAATTTAATCAGCTTAATCAAACACTAATTGTGGATCAATATAAAATTGAAGAGAAGGGACTGAATTTGAATAAAGTATGAATTGGTGGCGGAATGAGAGTGTCAATCAAATTTCCCATTCAAAATTCTCATTCGGACTTCCATCTCACATAGCTCCAAAATGATAAAGGAAAACACAAACAAAGAATAACTACTCATGATTTCATATACTCCCTCCATCCCATTTTAACTGTTATTTTAGTTCTTTTCACGTCCATAAAAAAAAAAAAACAATAAACAAAGGGTATAGTTTACTAAATTGCTCCTATTAAAAGAACTACTTTAAAAGTATAGTTGGAAACAATTGTCAATATTAGTCTTGAATTCCTAAAGTGACAATTTTTTTGAGCTAAAGTTCAAATGGGACAGATGGAGTAATTGAATCAATTCAGAGCAATCGATTGGGGAATGTTATGGTAAAGGTCAGTTCTTTAGCTATGTTATGTCCGGGTTAAACGGATGCTATTTAGAAAACTAGAGCCTAGATACCGAACTGCTAAGTTACAACGAAACAACAAGTACTATACAATTAATCAATGAATGCTCGACTTAGAACA